>NC_092414.1:195494271-195794271 GCF_040894005.1 Engystomops pustulosus | reverse complement strand
TCCTGGCACCTGAAAGCTCAAATTAAAATCTCAATAATTAAAATTAAAAGCTCAATAGCTCCTTCCCTTCTGCGCCCAGATAACAGGTTACATCGCGTGTCCTTGTACTCGAAAGAGACTTCACAATATATTTGTAGATTAATGATGAAATTAGATAATTCCAGATAAAACCTTAATTTTGTTTTTATTCTGCAAAATACTTAAAGGGAACCTGTCATCAGGAGCCTCTTTGGTTTTTACTTATTTTTTTATTGTATTGCCATGTAAATATGTGTAGCATAACATACCTGGTAAAAAGATTTTTTTTTTTATATGATCACATTCTGGTTGAGTGCTTACATACTACATGCTTCTATTTCCTGTTTTTTTTTTTTAAACATTTTATTAATTTTCAGAAATGTACAGATACAAAAAACAGAAAAAAACATAGCGAATATTGACATAATTGCATGTATCTTTTCCAGAGCAGATTATTGTAATAATACTTGTCATTGTTACTGTTAAATGAATTCTGCCTTGGAGAATTCTGAGTACAGACAACCCCCTACTTATGAACACCCGACTTACAGACGATCCCTAGTTACAAACAGACCTCTGGATGTTGGTTTTTTCTGAAAAGAAAAACCTGATAAGTTAGATCAAAGTGGACCTTTCTGCATGCAGAGCAGTGTCCCTAGTCCCATGGGAGTGGCCAGTAAGGAGCGGTCCCCCCCACCCTCGGGAACCGGCTCCATTATGCATTGATTTGAAATTTTTAAAAAAACGCCCATGTCGCCCATAGCTCCTCCGCCTGTCGCGTCTCCCCTCAGGACGTCATACATGTCAAGCAAGGTAATCTTTGATCTTTTTTTTTTTTCTTTTGGAAAAAGGCGGAGTTTTATGTTATCTTCCCTCTGTATATGGTCTATGGGCGGAGTTTTATGTTATCTTCCCCCTGTATATGGTCTATGGGCGGAGTTTTATGTTATCTTCCCTCTGTATATGGTCTATGGGCGGAGTTTTTTGTTATCTTTCCCTGTATATGGTCTATGGGCGGAGTTTTATGTTATCTTCCCTCTGTATATGGTCTATGGGTGGAGTTTTATGTTATCTTTCCCTGTATATGGTCTATGGGCGGAGTTTTATGTTATCTTCCCTCTGTATATGGTCTATGGGCGGAGTTTTTTGTTATCTTTCCCTGTATATGGTCTATGGGCGGAGTTTTATGTTATCTTCCCTCTGTATATGGTCTATGGGCGGAGTTTTTTTATCTTCCCTCTGTATATGGTCTATGGGCGGAGTTTTTTGTTATCTTCCCCTGTATATGGTCTATGGGCGGAGTTTTATGTTATCTTCCCTCTGTATATGGTCTATGGGCGGGGTTTTATGTTATCTTCCCTCTGTATATGGTCTATGGGTGGAGTTTTATGTTATCTTCCCTCTGTATATGGTCTATGGGCGGAGTTTTATGTTATCCTCTGTATATGGTCTATGGGCGGAGTTTTGTTATCTTCCCTCTGTATATGGTCTGTGGGCGGAGTTTTATGTTATCTTCCCTCTGTATATGGTCTATGGGCGGAGTTTTATGTTATCTTCCCTCTGTATATGGTCTATGGGCGGAGTTTTATGTTATCCCTCCCTCTGTATATGGTCTATGGGCGGAGTTTTTGTTATCTTCCCTCTGTATGTGGTCTATGGGCGGGGTTTTATGTTATCTTCCCTCTGTATATGGTCTATGGGCGGAGTTTTATGTTATCTTCCCTCTGTATATGGTCTATGGGCGGAGTTTTATGTTATCTTCCCTCTGTATATGGTCTATGGGCGGAGTTTTATGTTATCTTCCCTGTATATGGTCTATGGGCGGAGTTTTATGTTATCTTCCCTCTGTATATGGTCTATGGGCGGGGTTTTATGTTATCTTCCCTCTGTATATGGTCTATGGGTGGAGTTTTATGTTATCTTCCCTCTGTATATGGTCTATGGGCGGAGTTTTATGTTATCTTCCCTCTGTATATGGTCTATGGGCGGAGTTTTGTTATCTTCCCTCTGTATATGGTCTGTGGGCGGAGTTTTATGTTATCTTCCCTCTGTATATGGTCTATGGGCGGAGTTTTATGTTATCTTCCCTCTGTATATGGTCTATGGGCGGAGTTTTATGTTATCCTCCCTCTGTATATGGTCTATGGGCGGAGTTTTTTGTTATCTTCCCTCTGTATGTGGTCTATGGGCGGGGTTTTATGTTATCTTCCTCTGTATATGGTCTATGGGCGGAGTTTTATGTTATCTTCCCTCTGTATATGGTCTATGGGCGGAGTTTTATGTTATCTTCCCTCTGTATATGGTCTATGGGCGGAGTTTTATGTTATCTTCCCTGTATATGGTCTATGGGCGGAGTTTTATGTTATCTTCCCTCTGTATATGGTCTATGGGCGGGGTTTTATGTTATCTTCCCTCTGTATATGGTCTATGGGTGGAGTTTTATGTTATCTTCCCTCTGTATATGGTCTATGGGCGGAGTTTTATGTTATCTTCCCTCTGTATATGGTCTATGGGCGGAGTTTTGTTATCTTCCCTCTGTATATGGTCTGTGGGCGGAGTTTTATGTTATCTTCCCTCTGTATATGGTCTATGGGCGGAGTTTTATGTTATCTTCCCTCTGTATATGGTCTATGGGCGGAGTTTTATGTTATCTTCCCTCTGTATATGGTCTATGGGCGGAGTTTTGTTATCTTCCCTCTGTATATGGTCTATGGGCGGAGTTTTATGTTATCTTCCCTCTGTATATGGTCTATGGGTGGAGTTTTATGTTATTTTCTCCTCTGTATATGGTCTATGGGCGGAGTTTTTTGTTATCTTCCCCTGTATATGGTCTATGGGCGGAGTTTTATGTTATCTTCCCTCTGTATATGGTCTATGGGCAGAGTTTTTTGTTATCTTCCCTCTGTATATGGTCTATGGGCGGGGTTTTATGTTATCTTCCCTCTGTATATGGTCTATGGGCGGAGTTTTATGTTATCTTCTCCTCTGTATATGGTCTATGGGCGGAGTTTTATGTTATCTTCCCTCTGTATATGGTCTATGGGCGGAGTTTTATGTTATCTTCCCTCTGTATATGGTCTGTGGGCGGAGTTTTATGTTATCTTCCCTATGTATATGGTCTGTGGGCGGAGTTTTATGTTATCTTCCCTCTGTATATGGTCTATGGGCGGAGTTTTATGTTATCTTCCTCTGTATATGGTCTATGGGCGGAGTTTTATGTTATCTTCCCCCTGTATATGGTCTATGGGCGGAGTTTTATGTTATCTTCCCCCTGTATATGGTCTATGGGCGGAGTTTTATGTTATCTTCCCTCTGTATATGGTCTATGGGCGGAGTTTTTGTTATCTTCCCCTGTATATGGTCTATGGGCGGAGTTTTATGTTATCTTCCCTCTGTATATGGTCTATGGGCGGAGTTTTATGTTATCTTCCCTCTGTATATGGTCTATGGGCGGAGTTTTTTTATCTTCCCTCTGTATATGGTCTATGGGCGGAGTTTTTTGTTATCTTCCCCCTGTATATGGTCTATGGGTGGAGTTTTATGTTATCTTCCCTCTGTATATGGTCTATGGGCGGGGTTTTATGTTATCTTCCCTCTGTATATGGTCTATGGGTGGAGTTTTATGTTATCTTCCCTCTGTATATGGTCTATGGGCGGAGTTTTATGTTATCTTCCCTCTGTATATGGTCTATGGGCGGAGTTTTGTTATCTTCCCTCTGTATATGGTCTGTGGGCGGAGTTTTATGTTATCTTCCCTCTGTATATGGTCTATAGGCGGAGTTTTATGTTATCTTCCCTCTGTATATGGTCTATGGGCGGAGTTTTATGTTATCTTCCCTCTGTATATGGTCTATGGGCGGAGTTTTGTTATCTTCCCTCTGTATATGGTCTAATGGTCTATGGGCGGAGTTTTATGTTATCTTCCCTCTGTATATGGTCTATGGGCGGAGTTTTATGTTATCTTCCCTCTGTATATGGTCTATGGGCGGAGTTTTATGTTATCTTCCCTCTTTTTATGGTCTATGGGCGGAGTTTTGTTATCTACCCTCTGTATATGGTCTATGGGCGGAGTTTTATGTTATCTTCCCTCTGTATATGGTCTATGGGCGGAGTTTTATGTTATTTTCTCCTCTGTATATGGTCTATGGGCGGAGTTTTTTGTTATCTTCCCCTGTATATGGTCTATGGGCGGAGTTTTATGTTATCTTCCCTCTGTATATGGTCTATGGGCGGAGTTTTATGTTATCTTCCCTCTGTATATGGTCTATGGGCGGAGTTTTATGTTATCTTCCCTCTGTATATGGTCTATGGGCGGAGTTTATGTTATCTTCCCTCTGTATATGGTCTATGGGCAGAGTTTTTTTATCTTCCCTCTGTATATGGTCTATGGGCGGAGTTTTTTGTTATCTTCCCCTGTATATGGCCTATGGGCGGAGTTTTATGTTATCTTCCCTCTGTATATGGTCTATGGGCGGGGTTTTATGTTATCTTCCCTCTGTATATGGTCTATGGGTGGAGTTTTATGTTATCTTCCCTCTGTATATGGTCTATGGGCGGAGTTTTATGTTATCTTCCCTCTGTATATGGTCTATGGGCGGAGTTTTGTTATCTTCCCTCTGTATATGGTCTGTGGGCGGAGTTTTATGTTATCTTCCCTCTGTATATGGTCTATGGGCGGAGTTTTATGTTATCTTCCCTCTGTATATGGTCTATGGGCGGAGTTTTATGTTATCTTCCCTCTTTATATGGTCTATGGGCGGAGTTTTGTTATCTACCCTCTGTATATGGTCTATGGGCGGAGTTTTATGTTATCTTCCCTCTGTATATGGTCTATGGGCGGAGTTTTATGTTATTTTCTCCTCTGTATATGGTCTATGGGCGGAGTTTTTTGTTATCTTCCCCTGTATATGGTCTATGGGCGGAGTTTTATGTTATCTTCCCTCTGTATATGGTCTATGGGCGGAGTTTTTTGTTATCTTCCCTCTGTATATGGTCTATGGGCGGGGTTTTATGTTATCTTCCCTCTGTATATGGTCTATGGGCGGAGTTTTATGTTATCTTCTCCTCTGTATATGGTCTATGGGCGGAGTTTTATGTTATCTTCCCTCTGTATATGGTCTGTGGGTGGAGTTTTATGTTATCTTCCCTCTGTATATGGTCTGTGGGCGGAGTTTTATGTTATCTTCCCTTTGTATATGGTCTGTGGGCGGAGTTTTATGTATCTTCCCTCTGTATATGGTCTATGGGCGGAGTTTTATGTTATCTTCCCCTGTATATGGTCTATGGGCGGAGTTTTATGTTATCTTCCCCCTGTATATGGTCTATGGGCGGAGTTTTATGTTATCTTCCCTCTGTATATGGTCTATGGGCGGGGTTTTATGTTATCTTCCCTCTGTATATGGTCTATGGGTGGAGTTTTATGTTATCTTCCCTCTGTATATGGTCTATGGGCGGAGTTTTATGTTATCTTCCCTCTCTATATGGTCTATGGGCGGAGTTTTATGTTATCTTCCCTCTGTATATGGTCTATGGGCGGAGTTTTTTGTTATTTTCCCCTGTATATGGTCTATGGGCGGAGTTTTATGTTATCTTCCCTCTGTATATGGTCTATGGGCGGGGTTTTATGTTATCTTCCCTCTGTATATGGTCTATGGGTGGAGTTTTATGTTATCTTCCCTCTGTATATGGTCTATGGGCGGAGTTTTATGTTATCTTCCCTCTGTATATGGTCTATGGGCGGAGTTTTATGTTATCTTCCCTCTGTATATGGTCTATGGGCGGAGTTTTGTTATCTTCCCTCTGTATATGGTCTATGGGCGGAGTTTTATGTTATCTTCCCTCTGTATATGGTCTATGGGCGGAGTTTTATGTTATCTTCTCCTCTGTATATGGTCTATGGGCGGAGTTTTTTGTTATCATCCCCTGTATATGGTCTATGGGCGGAGTTTTATGTTATCTTCCCTCTGTATATGGTCTATGGGCGGAGTTTTTTGTTATCTTCGCTCTGTATATGGTCTATGGGCGGGGTTTTATGTTATCTTCCCTCTGTATATGGTCTATGGGCGGAGTTTTGTGTTATCTTCTCCTCTGTATATGGTCTATGGGCGGAGTTTTATGTTATCTTCCCTCTGTATATGGTCTATGGGCGGGGTTTTATGTTATCTTCCCTCTGTATATGGTCTATGGGCGGAGTTTTATGTTATCTTCTCCTCTGTATATGGTCTATGGGCGGAGTTTTATGTTATCTTCCCTCTGTATATGGTCTATGGGCGGAGTTTTTTGTTATCTTCCCTCTGTATATGGTCTATGGGCGGAGTTTTTTGTTATCTTCCCTCTGTATATGGTCTATGGGCGGAGTTTTTTGTTATCTTCCCCTGTATATGGTCTATGGGCGGAGTTTTTTGTTATCTTCCCCTGTATATGGTCTATGGGCGGAGTTTTATGTTATCTTCCCTCTGTATATGGTCTATGGGCGGAGTTTTATGTTATCTTCCCTCTGTATATGGTCTATGGGCGGAGTGAAATGTGATCTCTCCTCTGTCTATGATCCAGACAATAAACAAAAAACACAACAATATTTTCTTTCAATCATTTTATTGTCAAAGCAATAACATTGTAGTGAAAGTATCGCTGGGCTTTAAGAAATGTAACAATGGTCATAGTGACTCTCGGGTCAGGTCCGATCATTAATGCAGAACTCGCTGCTATCACTCGAAATCTATGAGGATGAAGAAGCCCCATGGTGAGGTGTACATCAGAGGAAACACTTACTGACCCCACATATAGCTATCAGATACCATTGTGTCTCACATGTGTCCTGCTTCATATTGCTGTATATATGTACATTGTATAAGCAGAAGAAAGCCAATTCTGTAAAGATAAAGATCTGACAATACAATATAAAACCTTCTCCAGTTTGCAGACAAGTATATAATTCATTCCCAGGCATATAGGACCCTCCCCCCTCCATAGGGAAGACATATAGGACCCTCCCCCCTCCATAGAGAAGACATATAGGACCCTCCCCTCTCCATAGAGAAGACAAATAGGACCCTCCCCTCTCCATAGAGAAGACATATAGGACCCTCCCCTCTCCATAGAGAAGACATATAGGACCCTCCCCTCTCCATAGAGAAGACATATAGGACCCTCCTCTCTCCATAGAGAAGACATATAGGACGCTCCCTCTCCATAGAGAAGACATATAGGACCCTCCCCTCTCCATAGAGAAGACATATAGGACCCTCGCCTCTCCATAGAGAAGACATATAGGACCCTCCCCTCTCCATAGAGAAGACATATAGGACCCTCGCCTCTCCATAGAAAAGACATATAGGACCCTCGCCTCTCCATAGAAAAGACATATAGGACCCTCCCCTTTCCATAGAGAAGACATATAGGACCCTCCCCTCTCCATAGAACAGGCATATAGGACCCTCGCCTCTCCATATAGAAGACATATAGGACCCTCCCCTCTCCATAGAGAAGACATATAGGACCCTCCCCTCTCCATAGAGAAGACATATAGGACCCTCCCCTCTCCATAGAGAAGACATATAGGACCCTCCCCCCTCCATAGAGAAGACATATAGGACCCTCCCCTCTCCATAGAGCAGGCATATAGGACCCTCCCCTCTCCATAGAGAAGACATATAGGACCCTCCCCTCTCCATAGAGAAGACATATAGGACCCTCCTCTCTCCATAGAGAAGACATATAGGACCCTCCCCTCTCCATAGAGAAGACATATAGGACCCTCCCCTCTCCATAGAGAAGACATATAGGACCCTCCCCTCTCCATAGAGAAGACATATAGGACCCTCCCCTCTCCATAGAAAAGACATATAGGACCCTCGCCTCTCCATAGAAAAGACATATAGGACCCTCCCCTCTCCATAGAGAAGACATATAGGACCCTCCCCTCTCCATAGAGCAGGCATATAGGACCCTCGCCTCTCCATAGAGAAGACATATAGGACCCTCCCCTCTCCATAGAGAAGACATATAGGACCCTCCCCTCTCCATAGAGAAGACATATAGGACCCTCGCCTCTCCATAGGGAAGACATATAGGACCCTCGCCTCTCCATAGGGAAGACATATAGGACCCTCCCCTCTCCATAGAGAAAACATATAGGACCCTCCCCTCTCCATAGAGAAGACATATAGGACCCTCCCCTCTCCATAGAGAAGACATATAGGACCCTCACCTCTCCGTAGAGAAGACATATAGGACCCTCCCCTCTCCGTAGAGAAGACATAAAGGACCCTCCCCACTCCGTAGAGAAGACATATAAGACCCTCCCCTCTCTGTAGAGAAGACATATAGGACCCTCCCCTCTCCATGGAGAAGACATATAGGACCCTCCCCTCTCCATAGAGAAGACATATAGGACCCTCCCCTCTCCTTAGAGAAGACATATAGGACCCTCCCCTCTCCGTAGAGAAGACATATAGGACCCTCCCCTCTCCGTAGAGAAGACAAATAGGACCCTCCCCTCTCCGTAGAGAAGACATATAGGACCCTCCCCTCTCCGTAGAGAAGACATATAGGACCCTCCCCTCTCCATAGAGAAGACATATAGGACCCTCCCCTCTCCATAGAGAAGACAAATAGGACTCTCCCGTCTCCATAGAGAAGACATATAGGACCCTCCCCTCCCCATAGAGAAGACATATAGGACCCTCCCCTCTCCATAGAGAAGACATATAGGACCCTCCCCTCTCCAAAGAGAAGACATATAGGACTCTCCCGTCTCCATAGAGAAGACATATACGACCCTCCCCTCTCCATAGAGAAGACATATAGGACCCTCCCCTCTCCATAGAGAGAACATATAGGACCCTCCCCTCTCCATAGAGAAGACAAATAGAACCCTCCCCTTTCCATAGAGAGAACATATAGGACTCTCCCCTCTCCATAGAACAGGCATATAGGACCCTTCCCTCTCCATAGAGAAGACATATAGGACTCTCCCCTCTCCATGGAGAAGACATATACGACCCTCCCCTCTCCATAGAGAAGACATATAGGACCCTCCCCTCTCCATAGAGAACACATATAGGACCCTCCCCTCTCCATAGAGAAGACAAATAGGACCCTCCCCTCTCCAACGAGATGAGAAATAGGACCCTCCCCTCTCCATAGAGAAGACATATAGGACCCTCCCCTCCCCATAGAGCAGACATAAAGGACCCTCCCCTTTCCATAGAGAGGACAAAAAGGACCCTCCCCTCTCCATAGAGAAGACATATAGGACCCTCCCCTCTCCATAGAGAAGACATATAGGACCCTCCCCTCTCCATAGAGAAGACATATAGGACCCTCCCCTCTCCATAGAGCAGGCATATAGGACCCTCCTCTCTCCATAGAGAAGACATATAGGACCCTCCCCTCTCCATAGAGAAGACATATAGGACCCTCCCCTCTCCATAGAGAAGACAAATAGGACCCTACCCTCTCCATAGAGATGACAAATAGGACCCTCCCCTCTCCATAGAGAACACATATAGGACCCTCCCCCTCCATAGAGAAGACATATACGACCCTCCCCTCTCCATAGAGAAAATGGGAGAACAAAAAGGGACAACAAGGAGGACGGCGCCTCGCGTGATAACGTCGGGGTAGTAGAAATTAGGTAAGTATTGAATGTGCTCACCTGATAAGCACTTGTACAAGTGCAATAAGAAAGCCAGACAAATTGGCGGGGGGGAAAAAGGATATCCACCCCTTTTGCGGGTCTCCAATAATGGTTACTTAAGCAGCTACCACTCGTTTCACTGACCGGTATCCAGGGGAAACCGTAATTGTGTATAAATGGAAGAAGCAAAAGGGTTTTGGAGCTATGTGCGGGTGCGCTATTCACCAAATTAGGAGATAAAGGATATGAAATAAAGATGGTAAATTGAGATAAATTATGTGTGTTTTTATTATTGATACAGCAGTAAAAAGAATCCAATGGTTACGCGTTTCGGGATACACTCCCTTCGTCAGACCATAACTAAAACATATAATAAGAATATACAATAAAATAGATTAAAATAAAATAATTGTTGGGTGATAGCCATAAGACTGAATCAAGGTGGAAGATGCTGGTATACAGTGTACTCGGATATAGTACGAGTTAGATGACAGGACTAATTAGAAGCGGAGAAGCACTACAAACATTCGAAGGAATGGAGGCACATATACATACAATATGAATAAAATTTTGTATATAACATAAGTAAATGAGATAAATATTGATTCTCAGACCAGAATAAATGAGGAGAACATAATATAGTGTGAAATATATAGAAAAGGTGAATGATAAATAGTTTTTAGAAAATGACCCTCCCCTCTCCATACAGAAGACATATAGGACCCTCCCCTCTCCATAGAGAAGACATATAGATCTCTCCCCTTTCCATAGAGACGACAAATAGGACCCTCCCCTCTCCATAGAGAAGACATGTAGAACCCTCCCCTCTCCATAGAGAAGACATATAGGACCCTCCCCTCTCCATAGAAAAGACATGTAGAACCCTCCCCTCTCCATAGAGAAGACATGTAGAACCCTCCCCTCTCCATAGAGAAGACATATAGGACCCTCCACTCTCCACAGAGAAGAGAAATAGGACTCTCCCCTCTCCATAGAGAAGACATATAGGACCCTCCCCTCTCCATAGAGAAGACAAATAGGACCCTCCCCTCTCCATAGAGAAGACATATAGGACCCTCCCCTCTCCATAGAGAAGACAAATAGGACCCTACCCTTTACACATAGGGCATGTCGTGTCCTTGAGACAGCGTGTGCTCACCGCAACGTGACTGGGCGTCAATGGGGACCGAGTTTCCGTCTGGATATCTGTTCATGTGCAAGGGGCCTAAAGCTATATTCATACTGAATGGATTCCCAATGTACCCTCACAACAGAGGGCTTTGATGTATCCCGCTGTAGGCTCATACGGTGATATGTAGTCCTTTTCCTCCCCTTTCTCCCTAAAAGTTGGAGGAGAAGTGAACATCGACAGCAATTGGAGCTAATACAGGAAAGGGGGCACTGTTAATGTGGGGGTACATTAAGTAGTGAAATATAAGTGGAGGGCTAAAGAAGAGGGACTAAAGGAAGGGAGGTCCTGTTAGTTGAAGGATCACATTGGACAGCATTGGGGACCACAAGGGGACATCATTTAGAGGGATGGGAAAGGAGTTGGCATGGGCTGTTCCTGCAAACTTGTGAGTTCTACACCGGCCCCGTGGACAAGTGAATTTTAATTATGAAAAATGTTCCCCCATTGTGTATGGGCACCAAAGTGTATTAAAAGATACATACAATATTGTTTATATGTGAATACCACCCTCTCCAATAAGTACTCATCACTATTGTGCACAATTTGTCTGGGCCCCATTTTGGGTCCCATAGGAGCCACTATGGCTGCAATAGTGATGCTTACACTCATGTTGTGTGATGAAACTTTAAGAATGCTTTCACCTCTATAGTACATCATATTAATTAAAGCAACCTGATGTCTTCTGCAGATTTTGGGCTGTATTCTTGTTCTGTGGATGGCTCCTTCACCCCTAGGATAATACAAGTAGTTACCACAGTTACTTCAAAGGCCATCAAAGTCGCTCCTAGGTGACGAATTCCACTTTATGGTAATGTAGCATAGAAAACTTCACACCTGTCTATGAGATATAAAGATATATTTTTTGGTGTATGGAGTCAGAAACGTCTTTGATGTATTGTACACATTAGTTGGTATTAAAAAACGACTTGCAATCCCATATGTTGTAATCCCATAGAAAAAATTAGATTGTAGATGACATAATTTACAAACATCTTACGGTACAATTTGTCAAGTGTGTAGCTAAATCTATGCCACCCATAACATATAGTGAAACCTAGCCTTAGAGAGCCATTGGAAAATGAAAAACAAACGCAACAACACTCAACTTAAATTTCAACTTATTTGTTTATTTTTATTTATCTATAGATATTCACAAAATATAATTATCGGAAATATATAAAACAATTTACACCATAGTAATAATAATTATACAGAACAAACCGTTATTTGAGTCCTACTAGCTGCAGAAAAGCATGTTTATGTTACGAGTCTCATCCTATCATCTCATGTCTCGACGGCTCCTCAGTATCTTCTCCGTGTGATGCTTGAGGACCACTGGTTTGGAGGCTGTCCATCTCAGGAATGGTGACCACATTTCTTAATTATAGGACAACTCTCAAGTTTTCATTCTCAATGACATCCACATTCCTCAACAACCATATCTTCATGGTGCTTCATCACCACTTCTCCTTCTTCGTACATTAGCATCGACAAGGGTCTCATCTTCACCGGAACACAGGAGGCACAGCCAACTCTCTCCGTATCATAAAGCTTCACCAGGCTCTGCAAAGTAAAAAAAAAAAAAGATGTTAAAAAAATATTTTTAAGAGTAAGAATGAAAATATCTCAACTTTTTTAGCTACGAAGAAAATGGAGAGTCAAAATTGAAGACATAATCTAAGGCATCAGATTGTAGAGTAATTTATACATATCTTACCTTGATATAAGCATGGTTAGTTGGCTTGAAGATCTCAGTCAAAGGAATGGGACAGGCTCCTTCACATCTGTATGCATTGAATTTTTTGGGATAGATGACCAGGTCTCCCCAACCAATCTTCTCAAAGTCAACAATCATGTCCACTCTTCGGCACAGTGGCCTCCCATCTTCAACATGTTTGGTGGGAAAGTTGTTCATGATCATTTCATGCTTTGCATTTCTATTCTTCCTCGCTTGCTTCTTAATTCCATTTACACTGGTTTCTTCGGGTGTCTTTACATGCTTTGAGGACTTCACTGTATTAATAAGGTTGGGATAACCTTCAGGGCTGGAAGAAGGAACATCTTTGATAAACACGACCAGTACAACTCTGTCAGTAGAAACATCTCTACAGCTGTTCTTCTGAGGTCCTCCTGGCCTCTGACTACCATTTCTAGAGCTGTCTTTTTGATTGCGAGAGTTCTGCAGCATTTGGGTAAGGTTGAACACTTTCCAGGAGGATTCGGATGTTTTAGAAGAGTCAATACGAGTAGATCCAATATATCTTCCATCTAGTCCTTCTTTGCTGTCATAAATTTCCAGTATCGTATCATGTTTCTTTTCAGTAGAATGAAGAAAGACCCTCAGCTCTGCCAACCGAATATCATTATTGCTAGAGATTGAGGACACGTCGAAGAACAAGGCCCTGCGGTTTTCTTCTTCTGAGCAACCTAATGGAACACAAATATGATGATGTTACTAAGAGGAAGGACACATTTTTCACATTGACATGATGGATTTTAACTATATGATTTCTCCTATCTGTTAACTTCTTATGTATAACATAGGCACATAACCAGATCACTTACTTTTGGCGGTGAGGCTGACAATGGTGTCAGTATCTTGAAGAACTGAATGTTCCAAACTGGAGAGATCCGTTGCATTGCCCAAGATGAGGGACTGGTAAAGTTGCATCACAAATGGAGAGTACTTCATGTTCTTGAAATGTCTCCTCCCAAGTGTGGATGAAGCTTTTAATCCATGGTTAGATTGTTGGAGAGGAATCCTTGATATTTTTCCTTGCAGCAAGGCGGGAATTCCATAAGCCAAGGAGATGACTGTAAGGAACGAGATGTAGTGGAGCCAAGTCATCTTTGCAGAAGTTTTCTGTATCTCTGCTATGTTCTGCCTCAGAAGATGTTCCTCTCTAAGAAGCTCTCTAAGACTGAAGTGAGCTCCTTAGGCTTACCTCAGTTTTTATATATTTAGATCAAAAGCTCCATGTTCACACGTGTGACTTTTCATGTTTTTGACACCTACATCAAAGTTTGTCAAAGTCATGTCAGGTGACAAATTTTCTCTTTAAAGATTATCACACATTGAAGGAACCCTAATATCTACTAAGGATTATAAGCTTCTATTAGAAACAGAAACTCTCTTTATAATATAGGAATAACTTTTTTAAGGACACTGGGATTTACTTTTCAGAACCTGTCTCCATGGGCTTGAGTCAAGAGCTTCCAAGAGAACCCATATTCCACTTTATTGATAGAAAATTGAAATGGTCCCCACATATTGTACCTAAGAGTGTGGTCTATCACAGACCCTTTCCAATAGGAATAGGACCCCCTCAGAACTCTCTCAAGCTTTGTAGTCTGAAGGTCTATTGGTGTTGCTACTAGGCTTTGAAAGAACCTTTCATGTTCCCCACTCCCACCTTGGCAGTCATTGGTTTCCTGGTAGACATGACAAGAATGACAAAGCCAGGTTAAAACCCTCCTCCAAAGAGGGAAGACAGGGAGGTAGGTGGTCAGTAACATTATGACAGTACCTGAAAGAAGTGCACCTTCTTGTAGGTTCCTCCACAGATTACAGCTCATAGCTGAAGATCCATGGTATAGATTATATGGGCCTCATAGAGAAGCCACATGAATCCGCTATCCTCATTGGCCCTATAGTAGCTGTATGGACTATCTTTGATACATATACCCATCATAATCACCAACACCCACTACATATCAGAGAACGATGGACTAAATTCTTAGGCTACATTCACACGAACGTATGGGGGACGTATATACGGCCGACGTATATACGGCCGATATACGTCCCCCATACACTTCTATGGGCGCACGGCACCCTACGGGAGCGGTACGGTGCTGCACACGTGCCATAGGTTGCTATGGAGAGGGGCGGGGGTGAGCTGCGCTCACCTCCTCCTCCTCTCCCCGTACACTGCCGTTGCCCGCTACGGTACGGTACGGGCGGGCAACGGCAGTGTGAATATAGCCTTAAGGTGATATATAACATTACACATTACACATTACGATATGCATATTGATTATTTGGATTTATAATTGTTTATAAATGAGTGATTTTATAATCTTCTCTAAAATAGGTGATATGTAAATCAAAGGGTATAACTATCCTGGGTCCCATCAAAAATCTATACATGAAGTGGACAGCATGGGGTACATTTACTTACCAGGTCCCTCCACGATCCCCGATCCGGAATGTATGCCGGAATGCCCATCTGCCGCGATTGATGAAGATCGTGCTCCCCATTTCCTGCATGTGTCGCTTCCCCAATCAGGTCCGCAGGAGTTCACCATCTTCCTCCCGGTGTATGTAAGTGCATGGCTTGCAAATTTAATTGTAAAATCCCGTGCGTAGTCCGAATCCGTCGGTTCGTCCGACTGGCGACCCCCTGATTTGTGTCACATGAAAGGCAGCGAGATTGCGACACAAAATGATTGCGCACGCATAATCCCCGGCGCGATTCCTGAAATGTCGGGAAACCCGATGAAAATGTGGCCGCGGGATCCTTAAATAAGCCCCCATGTATTCCATTATACTGATTTCTCCTTTGCTATCCAGCACTCCCTGGTCCACCTTTCTTCCTTGTCTTCCTGGCCGAACTCCACATCTCACTCACTGGAGAAACATGTGATGACTCCTCCCGCCCACCGTACACACTCTTACGTTCTTGGCTTTATCACCAGGCAGTGTCCTCCCTCACCATGTTGTTTTCTGTGTGCTCCTCCCTTTCCTCTGTTGGGCTTGTGCACAGTGGGGAAAGCACCCAGAAGATGGTGGCTACGGATCCTGCCAAATCAGGGATGCCACTGAAAGTAGGAAGGACCTAATGAATGGTTTTAGTACCTGCTACTGGAAGGGATGAATTTTTATTTTGAATGCATTTGACACTATCTTAATATTTTTGTCTGAAGGTGGCCAACTCCTTAAAGGGGTATTCCGGGAATATGAACGTCTGTTACAAAAACCCATGTGCTATAAATAAATAAATGTAACAAAACTTAATGTCCATTAGTCACAAAATGGAGCTTAAATAGTTAAATTTTATGATTCACAAAATTTTATGGCCTCTCTAAAGTTATCACCAAGACTGGAAACTACAAGTCCCAAGATCCTTTAGTTCTCAGTAACTCCTCCTCCCTCTTATGCTCTGCTCCCAGTGTTGATGTAACAGGTTTTCTTGCTCTGTTACCATAGTAATGATGTGTAACTGCCATCACCACAACACTGGCCATACTGGATGCACTGCAACCAACTGACTACAGCCAAACATAGTGGTGATCACATGACCTGCCCAAGCCGGTGCAGGACATGTGATGTGGACATGTGACCAGCGGCCATCTTGTGTCCTGTGTCTGCTCTGCAACGGACCGCGCGGAGGAAATTAACGGACTGATTAAAGGGCCAGTAGTATTTTAATTCTTCATTACAGTCTATGTCACCAGCATTTTTCTACTAAGGGGAGCAAAATTTTAAATAACAACTAATTACACATTAGCTTATATTTTAAGGACCCATTTGTATATGAATTATGCTGATTCCTGGAATATCCCTTTAAACTATAGTAGGGAATACTTGTAGAAAAAAAAATGTAAGCTCACCTGTAGGAGTGCGACCATAGAAAACTCCACATCCCCCAATATAATAGTTAGCACCTCCAATCCTTTTAAAAAGGATGATTTATTGGTATATCTGAATAGTGTAGAAAAGCAGTGAAATTACATCTGTGGTAGGTCACCAAGAGGTCTTGTTGAGATTTGTTGGTGGCCTACTACAGACGTCATTGGTTTTATGGACTGTATCCAGATAAACCAATGTTTTATCAGGATTGAGGGTGCCAATGATCATGTTCGTAACTAAAGTTGAGGACGTCTACTTCTGTCTACTTCCACTTCACGAAAATGACTGTAGGCTTCACAGCCTGCCCTGCAATCCAACTGTAGTTCTTAGAAATAGCACCCAATTTGGAAGGCCTTATTTTGAGTATTTTCAGCTTTTGATAATTTACATATTTAAGACAATAAGGGCTCCCTGAATTAAGACACAGAGCTATTGGAAATATGTGAAGATCCTTGTCCTGAACTGAGTTTGGAGTAATCATATAATGGGTGAGATATGTCCCAAAATAAAACTTGTGAGTGTGATAAAACTTGTGAGTGTCAGGGGATTGGGTTCACATAAGCCAGTGCACCATGCACCATCATATGATGTGTCCCCCCCCCCCCCATTGTGTTTCTCTCTCTGTCCATCAATGTGGTCAGATGTAATAAGGAGATTAGGGTTACCTCCTTTACACATGTGACACATATGCAATATTAATCATTGATTTTGTTTTATAGAGCCAATCTTTGATCTGCTATATGGCACCAGACAGAACACGGCATAGACAGTACAGGTGACACCTCAGTTCACACCTTGGACCTGGAGTCTATGGGACCTTTGTACAGAAGGCCAAGCAGTCTGAAGGTGTCAACTAGGAGTCTGTCTTTTCTGATAACACTCAGAGGTTATCGCACAGTCTGCAATACCTGTTATATCTGAACCCGCAGACACCTTTGAAGTCCTCATGACATGTGGCTTGTGACCACAGACCAGATTGACCTTTGATGACCGGATAGTGATTTTTGGGTGTTTATCAGCCTACATAACTTCATGTGAATCACCTGACCTTAAAACTGATATTCTATATATCATGACCTATCTTTATTATAACAAGTTGCCCCAATTCTCTCTTCTCTTAAAATGAAAAAGAGTCTATGGTTAAGACTCCAGGGAGCCAAAACACATAGATCAGTACCTACTCTGATGAGTATCTGGATTTTTAATGTAACTTTGGAATAAAGCTGAAGATTTTAACCCGGGTCTCCTTAGGTTATGCTCAAACACTTGTGTTGCATCATTGGCTTCAGCATTTCTTCCTGTGTACATAACAAGATGACCATTGGCCTTGGTTGGGGTAAGCTACTTCCTGAATTGTAGGGGGTTCAAGATCTGAAAGTCTTGCGTTCCAGTACCATATTTGGGGTAGCCCTTTTTGTGTGTGGGTGTCTAAGAGTAATCATATAGTGGGTGAGATATGTCCAAAAATCTGTCAAAAGTAGAACTTCCAAAAAGTTGGTCCTCAGCCTATATTGGGCTATACAATGGCTTTGACAATACGCAAAAGGGCAAATATAATGTATAGGGAATCTTCCATCATACCATTGTTAGTAATGAGTTCTAAGTTAGTTTTGGATCTGGTCTCATTACTTAAAGAAGTCTTGACTAGGGTCCGTTCAGGCTTCTGAATGCATGATGTTGGGTCAACATGACTTTTTTGAGTTTCAACTGAGTTCAAAATTTTGTTTTTTTCAGGAGTATTTATTGAGGAGTCATATTTTAAAGAGCATGTTTATTTGTACTACACAATCATAGTGACACTACCTCTGTAACCACTAAACCTGCTTCATACCCTACATGAGGGGGCTACTAGCTAAGTGGTGTAAAATCTGATCACAGGTCCAACTCTGGTCTGAGGCTTGAATTGAATTTAGAATCTAGTCTGAGGTCTAAATATATTATGAGATTTAATTTCTACAATTGCTACTTTTGTGGTTGGAGTATGTATGGTACCATTTCTCTTGCATGTCCTGATCACTTGTCATGTCACCCTAGGGTATGAAATGAATCGTGGAAACGGATGGCAACGGTACATCACCCTTAAAAGAGCTCCATAGGATAGTTTCCTGATGACTTCAGTCCTTCACATTCTGGTTTTAAATTCAGTTTTTCTTTCAATTCATTTGTTGATTGCTATGTAATGTATTCCTCTGATTCATACACGAGGATGAGGGCAGGTGTCTTCTGTATTATACATCAGAAACCAACAGTTATTAACGCCAGTCAGATCTGGACCTGATTGTTAATCTTATATGTCATACAGTCAAACCCAACTACGACATCTAAATGGCAGTGGCACACGGACATCGCCATCTTGGTCTTGGTCATTGCCCGCACTGAATTCATCAGGAGGTGCCGATCAGTGACGATGACAGGCAGGAACCTCTGAGATACTCCTATGGCTGTCATTCAGCCTCCGCTATTTTAGCCTACTATGGGCAGTAGTAAAGTAGAATGGTATAGTAGCAATATTGCAACAGATTTGTTAAATGTAAAAACATTTCAAAATTTCTTAAAAATGTTGGGTGATCAGTCCAGCTCTCAAGACTACATAGACTACTAATATGTATTTTCCTTACCACCAGTGATAGATGTACCAGTTTAGCCACAACAAGAAGATAATTAAGTTAATATATTTGACCTTTCAACGTGAATATTTCATCTGCTATACAGTGGGTCAATTTTGAAGTGCAAATCTAGGGGTTCAGTAAGAAAATGACTTCAAACATCTAGAGTATGTGTTCTCCTTTGATAGGATTAAGGATAACACTCATAATCCTATATTCATCATGTATCGGGGTGTGAAATTTGACAGTGCCAATGTATGTTTTTTTACAATTCAAAGGGACAACTGAATTCCATGGACTTTCTTCCAATATGAATGGATTTTACTTACTACAGTTGTAGTTCTGTTGAATCAAGTTTGGATTACTATAGCTCTTTTAGTGCTGTAGAACCATGAACGGTCCAAGTATTTCATATCTATGGCTAATTCCGTGGAGTTCCTATACTATATATCAGTGGTGGCGAACCTATGGCACGGGTGCCAGAGGCGGCACTCCGAGCTCTTTCTGTGGGCACTTGGGCCATCGACCCAGCACATCAGACAGGACTCAAAGAATTTTTCTGTGTCACGGTTACACCCGCAATCCTCGGTACGAATTGAGGGTGTACCCGTGCCTGCTGCCGCGGTCCCCGCTCCCCCAGCTCTCACTTACCTCTCTTGGCTCCGGCCTGCACTCTTGCTCCCAGCTTGTAGGCCGCATGCTTCTTCCATGCAGTCGCGTGCTCCTGCCACTAGAGGGGGCGCGCGCGGACTTCTCCCAGCCTTAAAGGGCCAGCGTCCTCCTTATTGGCTCTGGCATTCCTGGCTCGGCTATATAGCCTGGCGAATCCCAGCATCCCCTGCCGGATCTTCATGTCCAGTTAATGAAGAGAAAGCCCTCTGTGTTCCCGAGCGTTTCCAGACGCCTTCTTGGATTCTGTGATTCCCCTTATTCATGATTGACAAAATGAAAATAAGTCACACTTCACTATGTTAGGAAAACTAAACTAAAATAAACAAAGGTTTATTTTTCAGCAGGACAACAATCCCATTCCAAGGCCACCGTAACTGGAATGGCCCCAAAACAAAAAGGTGAAAGTCCTCGATGTCTAAATCTCAGCTTCGGTCACAATCCAATTAAAAATTCTACTTGAACTGACTGTATTGTTCACATCCAGCTACAGAATACACCACGAGCAGATCTTCCTATAAGAATGGGGCAAAGTTTACTGTAAAAAGCTAATATATAACATACAGGAGCTATGTCCTGGAAACGTACCATTTGGAATCTACTATCAGAAGTAGATGTGATGGTAGATTCCTCCTGCTGCCTCTGCCCTAATCTGCCATTTAATAATCCTGGAACATAACCTAACTTGTTATAAACTTTATTTTAATAATATGCAAATTAACTGCAGAGGCTACTGGGGCGTGTACTAGCTTAGCCAGGCACTGGGGGCTAAGGCTACTCCACGCCCTAGTAGCCTCTGCAGGTAATTTACATATTACTAAAATAAAGTTTATAACAAGTTAGGTTATGTTCCAGGATTATTAAATGGCAGATTATAGCATAGGCAGGAAGGAGGAATCATCAGGGGGATCTTCTTGGTGGACACAGTATGAAGGGAACTCTCCTTGAGGGTGAGTTTGGTGTTCACAATATGAGGGGAGACTGAATATGAGGGAGCTGGGGGGAACACAATGTGAGGGGTAGAGCGAGTACTAAGGGGGGAACTATACTGTGTGGGGGTGCAGTAAGGGATGGGGCAAAAGGTGTGTCTTAGGGGAAAAAACTTTTGTCCCTCTTTCTCTTCTCTGAAAGTTGGGAAGTATGCGTATATGTACTATATGTCCCCTTCCTGTGACACTAAACTTTGTTGTATGCCCCTTAATGTCACCCACTAACTAATAATACCTTACGGTAGTCCCTTTCGATAATACCTCCATTCCTTTAGCTGACACTTACTGTAGCCCCTCGATTTCCTGTGGCTTCTTTTATAATATGCCCACATTTATAATGCTCAATTTTTGTAATGCTTTTCTGTTAACCCCAACAGGTGCTCAATGGTGGAGCAAGAAGCCAACAGCTCTCATCTGCACCATCACGTTCATCTCTATCTGGACACAGATTATTAACCCCGGGACATTCCTCCCTCTGCCCAAGATGGCAGAACAGACCTGAAAGTCCAGGACTATCCTGCTAAATCTGGGACATTTGGGAGTTATGCTTGGACCATCTCCAATCCGAGAGGATGGAACAGTTACCACTTTACTGTGACATAGAGGAGTCAGATAGATCCAGCCATGACTGACATCAGAGTGACAGCCATCTTGGAGATGCTGAGTGCTGCCCCATTAATTGTTTCCTTGTTACCTGGTATCCGAACCCCCAATGAGTTACAAGCATAAGGCACCCTCCCTACACTACACCGTAATGAGGATAAGCCCAATGTGATACGCCCTGGTCATCTGCTATGCTGCTACTGTACATACCATCACATTAGCAGCTGGTGGGTTCCTGTCTGGTAACCCCCTGCAATGATAACCACCTTGTTCACTGATGGAGAGGAGCAATACATTTGTGGCCTCAACAGAGACAACTGAGTTTAAAATCGTGCATCATATAACTTGTAGGATCTCCAATGTGATTTATTGTACCCAATGCCCCTGTGGTCTGATATATATATTGGGCTAACATCTCGATAATTCAGAGTTAGAATATTGGAGCACGCTAGGGACATTAGGAATGCTGTAGGAATTGTGGATCCAGAATAAATACAGAAGCTAAAAACAATACCCAGACACTTTTGGGATTATCACAACAATAATTGGAGACTCTTAAAATTCAGAGGTATAGACAAAGTTATTTTGGGAGGGCGTGGTGGGGATCTGTAAAAGACTCTCGCTCAACGAGAGTTGAAATAGATTATGGTGCTACACGCAATGGGGCTCATTTACTA
Source organism: Engystomops pustulosus (assembly GCF_040894005.1). Taxonomy (NCBI): domain Eukaryota; kingdom Metazoa; phylum Chordata; class Amphibia; order Anura; family Leptodactylidae; genus Engystomops; species Engystomops pustulosus. The sequence continues at coordinate 195,772,245 of NC_092414.1, read as the reverse complement.
AGGGTCCGTTGGAAGCATTTTCGTCGGGTTTCTCTGCGATTTCTGTTTTGCGCCGAATTGTCCCGGATTTTGCCGCAACGGTGCTGGCTTGCATGCGACAGAAATGGGGGCGGGTGGGCCGCCAGACAACCCGACGGATTCGGACAAACCGCAGAATTTAAAAACGGAATTGTGTCGCAAGATCAAGCACTTGCGTGCACCAGGAAGAAGAAGGTGAACTCCGGCGGACCTCAGCGCGGAAGCGACAGATGCAGGAACTCGGACGCACGATCTTAGTGAATCGCCCCGGACCCAAATCCTCGTCGGACAACACATCGCGGGATTGCAACAGGACCGGGTAAGTAAATCTGCCCCAATAACTCTGACAGGCCTTAGTGAGATTACCTCATTTGCTTGCTTTTTGGGTTAGAAGGTGTCTGTTTCTTTTATGTGTAAGTCACGACTTACAATTGTGATTGTGGAACTTTGTCTATATTTTAGGTGGGTGTATTCTGTCTTATGCATACGAGAGATTGCCTTATGTTGGTTCTTGTGTTGGTCTATGGGGCACATTTATTTACCCGTCCGGAGGAGTTCACAGAAAGTGAATTGTCCGTGTATAATGCGCTGTGCCGAGATTCACTAAGATCGTGCGCCCGATATCCTGTATGTGTCGCTTCCCCGCTCAGGTCCGCCGGAGTCTACCATCTTCTTCCTGGTGCATATAAGTGCATTGTCTTGCGACACAATTTGAAAGGTAAATGCCGCGCTCAGTCCGAATCCGTCAGATCGTCCAACGGCCTTGCCCCCCCCCCCCATGTTGCATGAAAGCCAGCGCAATCCGATTGCGTGCAAGACAATCCCCTGGTAAATATGTGTCACAGCCATGCAAAATCTGAAAACGTCCTGACCCTTAGTAAATAAGCTCCAAAATGTATTTCATGTGATATACTACTCCTGTTTACAATTGGGAATCCGATGGGATGGAATTTGGAATAAAACATCTGTTTTGAGAAGAACTGTGATGAATATTCCTCGGAGGAGCTGTGTGTATGTAGGATAAATTATAATTTATGGTTTGAAAGCTTTTATATAGATCATCATTTTCTATTCTTATTTTCATTATTTTTCTTTTTTTTTTTCATTTTTTTCTTCCTTCTTTATATATAGTGAATGACAGCTGCTGTGCCACCGATGCCTCCGTGCTGCTGTGCCCCCGATGTCTCCGTGGTGCTGTGCCCCGGATGTCTCCGTGCTGCTGTGCCCCCGATGCCTCCGTGCTGCTGTGCCCCCGATGCCTCCGTGCTGCTGTGCCCCCGATGACTCCGTGCTGCTGTGCCCCCGATGTCTCCGTGCTGCTGTGCCCCCGATGTCTCCGTGCTCCTGTGATCCCGATGCCTCCGTGCTGCTGTGCCCCCGATGTCTCCGTGCTGCTGTGCCCCAATGCCTCCGTGCTGCTGTGATCCCGATGCCTCCGTGCTGCTGTGCCCCCGATGTCTCCGTGCTGCTGTGCCCCCGATGTCTCCGTGCTGCTGTGCCCCCGATGTCTCCGTGCTCCTGTGATCCCGATGCCACCGTGCTGCTGTGCCCCCGATGCCTCCGTGCTGCTGTGCCCCCGATGTCTCCGTGCTCCTGTGATCCCGATGCCTCCGTGCTGCTGTGCCCCCGATGCCTCCGTGCTGCTGTGCCCCCGATGTCTCCGTGCTGCTGTGCCCCCGATGCCTCCGTGCTGCTGTGCCCCCGATGTCTCCGTGCTGCTGTGCCCCCGATGCCTCCGTGCTGCTGTGATCCCGATGCCTCCGTGCTGCTGTGCCCCCGATGCCTCCGTGCTGCTGTGCCCCCGATGCCTCCGTGCTGCTGTGCCCCCGATGCCTCCGTGCTGCTGTGATCCCGATGCCTCCGTGCTGCTGTGCCCCCAATGTCTCCGTGCTGCTGTGCCCCCGATGTCTCCGTGCTGCTGTGATCCCGATGTCTCCGTGCTGCTGTGCCTCCGGTGTCTCCGTGCTGCTGTGCCCCCCGATGTCTCCGTGCTGCTGTGCCCCCGATGTCTCCGTGCTGCTGTGCCCCCGATGTCTCCGTGCTGCTGTGCCCCCGATGTCTCCGTGCTGCTGTGCCCCTGATATCTCCGTGCTGCTGTGCCCCCGATGCCTCCGTGCTGCTCCCCGTGTTCTTCAATGTGTTCTTCACACATATATATTGTTCTTCACATACTATTTTGTTCGCACCATTCCGTGAGTATCTCCCGACAAGTAAGCAGATGTGCCGAACATCTGTAATCTATTCTGCACTGTGTTTTTCACTCAAATAATCCTGTGTTCACTGTTTTTATTCTATTCTTCACTGTGTTTTTTTAATTAAATGCTCGATCTCGAGCAGGGGAAATACTCGTCCGAGCAACGAGCCATTTCAAGTACCTTAATACTTGAACGAGCATCAAGCTCGGATGAGTTTACTCGCTCATCTCTATTGGTGATTAATGATTTCCCACGTGTCTCCAGCCTCAGCGATTTTCTATGAACTTATGTTATTACTTTATACTGTAAAAATACTAGGGTTAAAAATTGTTTAGAAAACTGAAATTAGCAATTTATTATTGCACATATGCCACTAGAGGGAGACTCCATGCTACTGCATTGTCCAGCTCCTCCTAGCAGTCGGTTTATTACACTTTTGCCTTGTATATAGAATAATACACTGAGGGGTTGAACTACCAACTGCTACTGATTCTACTTTTAAGGAAATTTTGGATTTTTCAAGAACATCTAAGAAAGGGAGATGATATCCTAACTATAACTGTGCCACATGTTTATCATGTAGGAAATTGATCAATTTCTGAGGCAAAGAACGTAGCCCCAGGAAGTCTTAATCCTGAGATATGTAGCCATAGGTTATAAGGGAACCTGGGACACGACAAAGGGCAGGGACGGGGACTTACTGCTATGTGTGACTCCTAAGGGACTTGCAAGCTGTTGTGAGGGGCCATTAGTCTTCTGCTTCTTCCCAGGAGAGCTGTCAAGTCGATAAGATTATAGAGTGGCCATCCAAATGTCCGTTGATGGCAATGGAGTAACAAGACACCAGTGGGACCTGGTGGGAACTTTAAATCGGGACCCCATATTCCTCAGCTCTCACTGCCACCCAGTCCAACACATTACATTGCTGCACAATCATATAGTCACAGCAACATAATCATATAGCAGCCTCCCCTCACTAATGTCAGCCTCCATTATTCATGAAATGTCAAACAGAAGCCTTGCCTCAATAATGAAGTGTCCAGCAGCAGCCTTCTCTCACTAATGAAATGTCCAGCAGCCTCCCCTCACTAATGAAATGCCCAGCAGCCTTCCCTCACTAATGAAATGCCAAGCTGCCTCCCCCACTAATGAAATGTCCAGCAGCCTCCCCTCACTAATGAAGTGTCCAGTTGCCTCCCCTCACTAATGAAGTGTTCAGTTGCCTCCCCACACTAATGAAATGTCCATCAGCCCCCCTGCCCCATCACTATTGAGTTGTCTAGCAGCCTCCACCCACTAATGAAATGCTCAGCAGTCTCCCCACTAATGAAATGCCAAGCTGCCTCCCCCACTAATGAAATGTCCAGCAGCCTCCCCTCACTAATGAAATGTCCATCAGCCCCCCTGCCCAATCACTATTGAGTTGTCTAGCAGCCTCCCCTCACTAATGAAATGTCCATCAGCCCCCCTGCCCCATCACTATTGAGTTGTCTAGCAGCCTCCCCTCACTAATGAAGTGTCCAGAAGAATCCTCACCTCACTATTGTCTCCACAGGGCTTCCTCTTCATCCTCTCGGGTCTGTATGCTCTGCTTGCACACATTGGGGGAGATTTACTTACCCGGTCCATTCACGATCCAGCAGCGTGTTCTCTGCAGAGGATTCGGGTCTCACTAAGATTCATTAAGATAGCGGGCCCGATGTCCACCAGGTGTCGCTGCTGCGCTGAATTCCGTTGGAGTGCACTGAAGTTCACCGTCCTACGCTGGGTGCAGGTAAGCGCGTGTGAAGCGACACTTTTTTGTTTTTAAATGTGGCGTTTTTTCCGAATCCTTCGGGTTTTCTTACGGCCACACCCGCCAAAATCCCGGGGCAATTCAGGTAAAATCGGCGCAAATCGGAAATATTCGGATAACCCGTCACAAAAACGCGACTCAGGCCCTTAGTAAATGACCCCCATTGTATGATGCGGGCCCACCTGATAACACCATACGGGCCCAGATGCGGGCCCAGCAGAGACATCAGATATAGGCTCATCCCAACCCTGGGCCCGGTTGCACCCCCTGCGACCACAATTGTTACACCCCTAGTTGGTGGTGAAAGATTCTTACATCTTCATGAAGGTGGAGGCCCCAGGTCTTGTGACCTATGTGCCTTACCAATATCCAGCCCTTGATAGCTGAACAAAACTCATCCTACCAACAAGAAAAGTTTTTGGGTGATTTGGGGTTTTTTTTTGGTCTTGTATGAACGTATATAGAATATCTTCATGAATGTAAAAATATTTTACTATAAAATATTTAATACTGATCTTTTTTTTTCCAAAAACTACAAAAAACTTTCAATACCGATGCCTTTTCAGCAGCGAATGAGTCAATTTTCTTCATGTGGCCGATCGTTTTGGAAATCCATATTGAATTCACAAAATAAAGCCACAACCTTTGGGAGAGGCCTGAGGTTTATTATGCAGAGGGTTTACAATGACAATTTTTTCCTTCTGTGGTTTCATGTTTGATCTGGTGACCACTAACATCTGCTACATAACAATGATTAAAATTACCCAGAAATCTCCATTGCCATGGAAACTGGCGATACATGGCAGAGCTTTATTAAAAACATGAGTAGAGGATTCGTGTAATAGTCAAACAGAGTTAAAGGGGTTGTCCCGAGGTTGAAAAACTTGGATGGTTTCTTCCAAAAACAGCTCCTCTCCTGACCAAGGGTGGTGCCTGGTATTGTTACTAAGCTCCATTCAGCTCTATACAGATGTGCTTCATTACCAGCACAAACCACGCCCAGGCGTGGTGCTGTTTTTGGAAGTGATGGTGAATAGAGGGCTACGACCACTTCAAGAGGTTGATCAACGATGGTGCCTGAAGTCAAGATTGGTGATCAAAACTGGAGAACCCCTAATTGTCACAGGACATGGCACACAACTTCATGGTTGCTGCCTCAATAAGTGATTGGTGGCTACACAGTCCCTCAAGGGCACAGAGCTTACTGGTTAGTCTCACTTCGAGGGCACTCAGTATGAGGGTTACAGTAGCTCTTTGAGGACACTTTGCTTATTGCTTGCAGACCATGTGCCGGGCACGTTAGGTTGGCAGCCTCTGGTCACAAGTAGCTAGACAAATAAGCACAAAAAAAGTTCTAATTAAGTTCAGGCATAAATCTTGAAGGCGTTTTACTTCGTCCAACTCCTTTATGAGGCTCCAGCTTTCATTTATTAAAGGACCTTTGAGAAATGGGACCAGGAATCTGGTTGCACAATGCTAAACCAGTAACTTCATGGTGGTGGCCAGTAGGCATTCTTGGTTAGCTGGAAATTTCTGTGGTCAGGGACCCACTACAACCAACCAGGTAACGTAGAACGAGTCAACAGGTCCCATGACAGCCAACGCCACTGGCCCTCACCACTGGAACTGGGAGCCAGAGCAGGGTAAGTTCACTTTATTTTCCGTCTGCTTAACCCTGCCCATAGCTCTAGACTTTTTTCAGAATTCCTGTGTATTCCCTTGGATATGATATAGGATATGTTACTTCTTCCAATCTTCTTCTTGAAACAAGATACGGTACCATAACAAAGCTTCCTACGTAAATATGGTACCAGAAATAGGCTTACTACATAGATACAGCACCAGAACCAAGTTTACAACATATATACAGTAACAGAAACAAGCTTAAAACATATATACAGTAACAGAACCAAGCATAAAACACACCTCTAGGATTTTTTTTCAGAATTCCTGTGTATTCCCTTGGATATGATATAAGATATGTTACTTCTTCCAATCTTCTTCTTGAAACAGGATACGTTACCACAACAAAGCTTCCTACGTAAATATGGTACCAGAAATAGGCTTACTACATAGATACAGCACCAGAACCAAGTTTACAACATATATACAGTAACAGAAACAAGCTTAAAACATAGATATATTAACAGAACCAAGCATAAAACATACCTCTAGGATTTTTTCAGAATTCTTGTGTATTCCCTTGGATATGATATAGGATATGTTACTTCTTCCAATCTTCTTCTTGAAACAAGATACGTTACCACAACAAAGCTTCCTACGTAAATATGGTACCAGAAATAGGCTTACTACATAGATACAGCACCAGAACCGAGTTTACAATATATATAGTAACAGAAACAAGCTTAAAACATAGATATATTAACAGAACCAAGCATAAAACATACCTCTAGGATTTTTTCAGAATTCCTGTGTATTCCGTTGGATATGATATAGGATATGTTACTTCTTCCAATCTTCTTCTTGAAACAAGATACGGTACCACAACAAAGCTTCCTACGTAAATATGGTACCAGAAATAGGCTTACTACATAGATACAGCACCAGAACCAAGTTTACAACATATATACAGCAACAGAAACAAGCTTAAAACATAGATCTATTAACAGAACCAAGCCTAAAACACACCTCTAGGATTTTTTTTCAGAATTCCTGTGTATTCCGTTGGATATGATATAAGATACGTGACCTCTTCTGATCCCAAAAACGAAGGTCCTTTTTCCCCACACTGAAGCGCACCTGTTTCACCACAACCGGATTTCGCTGAGTAGCTACACCAGGAGGATCAAACTGAGGACCGTCCGAGGCTACTGCAGAAGAGGACAATTCAAGGACATATAATTTAATGGTGATTTCTAGTATCATCTCCTATAAGTATTTTATGTAAGAAAGTAGGGATTATGGAAATGTGATTATCGGCTCTTGAAATAATCGCTTTGTGTTGGATCCCGGTTTTCTGATGACACCGGGGTTATAGGTTAATCCTCTCTCAGACCATACTGTCTCTATAACACGATTATGGGGCTCACAATTTTGCTGCCTAGGATAATGGAGTATCCATTGTTATGTAATGTATAGTAATATAGGAGATAGAGGAAGATCTCACCACCACCCCCATTACCAGGGACCTAGGGCTGAAGGAGGCCTTGCAGTCAGTTGCTTCGCTAGTTTTCTATGATCCCACAATGATAGATCATCAATGCCTGATTGCAGCTGGTGGGCCTGGAGCGGTTGTTTCAAGGCAAATTTTGTGTGCCTTAATCTACTAAATTATTTTCCCACACTATAATACCACATGGCATACATAATTGTATGACTATTACATGCACCGAGCTTTAAAACCATTGTGGCCTCCTCAATGGTCTAGAGTTTTTAGACTGCCCCTAGTAGCCAGTAGAAGTAGTGATTCACAGTGCCTGCCCCCAATATCCAGTAGTCACTATGATCCCCCCAGTAGCCAGTAATCATAATGATATTCCACAGTAGCCAGCAGTTACAAGAATGCTCCCAGTAGCCAGCAGTCACAGTGATGCCTCTAGTAGCTAGCAGTCATAGGGATGTTCCACAGTAGCCAGCAGTCACAGGAATGCCCCAATAGCCAGCAGTCACAGTGATGTCCCACAGTAGTCAGCAGTCACAGGAATGCTCCCAGTAGCCAGCAGTAACAGAAATGCCCCACAGTAGCCAGCAGTAACAGTGATGTCCCACAGTAGCCAGCAGTCACAGGAATGCCCCAATAGCCAGCAGTCACAATGATGTCCCACAGTAGCCAGCGGTCACAGGAATGCTCCCAGTAGCCAGCAGTAACAGAAATGCCCCCAGTAGCCAGCAGTCACAGTGATGCCCTACAGTAGCCAGCAGTAACAGTGATGTTCCACAGTAGCCAGCAGTCACAGGAATGCTCCCAGTAGCTAGCAGTCACAGAAATGCCCCCAGTAGCCAGCAGTCACAGAAATGCCCCCAGTAGCCAGCAGTCAAAGTGATGTACCACAGTAGCCAGCAGTCACAGGAATGCTCCCAGTAGCCAGCAGTCACAGTGATGCCCCACAGTAGCCAGCAGTCACAGTGATGTTCCACTGTAGCCAGCAGTCACAGGAATGCTCCCAGTAGCTAGCAGTCACAGAAATGCCCCCAGTAGCCAGCAGTCACAGTGATGCCCCACAGTAGCCAGCAGTCACAGGAATGCCCCCAGTAGCCAGCAATCACAGGATGCTCCCGATAGCAAGCAGTCACAGGAATGCCCCCAGTAACCAGCAGTCACAGTGATGTCCCACAACAGCCATCAGTCACAGAAATGCTCCCAGTAGCCATCAGTCATAAGAATACTCCCAGTCGCCAGCAGTCATAGGAATGTCCCCAGTTGCCAGCAGTCACAGGACAGTAACCAGTAGCATTTCTGGTCTCTTGTGGCTCTCCCCTCTCCTGTTTAAAGCCTCTGAAAGCGTGATACTTCATTCTGGTGCCGGCATTTGGGACATGGTGTACATAGCTGTAATCGATTTCCCGGTCAAATGTACGTGTGTCTTAAAGATGGATGTACATTTGGTTTTTCAGTTACAGGAAGCATGCCGTGGAGGATAGATAAGCGGAGGGGGCACCATTCATGATGCGAGTTGAAGCTCTTGCCTCAGGCAGTGCCACTTGCAGCAAGATGGGGGGCAGCATCAGGGGCAGTTACTTGCTACATCAGTGATACTGTATGAAGAATTCACCTTCTAAAAAGGTTACCTGATATATTACTACTTCTATAGCTCGTCTCAGGCAGCAGAGAGTTTAGGTCACCCCTTGGAGAGTGTTGTAGTCTCTAAGACCATCGGAAAACATATTTACCTATGTTGAGAACCTGATGAGGACCGCTGCATTAAAGTGTCATCAGTAGAACATTAGGGATTTTTCCGGTGAGATCAGAAAACTCTGCCACTCTTGTGCACAGGCCGTGTTTGGTACTGCAGCTATAATAGCTGTAATATTAAATCTATAGACAAGAGCCTCTGTTTCTTGTAGAAATCATACATCTCCTTTAAGTACATCACCCCTTTGAGTATAACATATTACTATTTTTTCTTTTACCCATTACGACTGTGTAGCGATAGCGCCCCGTCCCCACTTGTCTGTGGTCCAGTTGATTTACAGCCGGCTAATATACACCGGATACACTCGCATATATATAAACATGTCTGTAGCTCATATGAGAAAGCGAAAAAAAAAAATGAGGAAAATGACTGGAATAATTTGCAGCGAGGTCCACACACACAAACCACAGTGTTTCCGTTTCCCCTGCAGTCAGCAATAAAATCAATTTATATGTTCCCAGAAAATCTGCCCACTGCTTCCTCCTCACCCCTCTGCGCTGCGCAGGAAACACGCGGGCTGATCGCCGGACCCTCTGATAGAGGAGCATTGTGCGCAGACCCCCGACATGTGGGACCCTACCAATCTGGGCTCCAAGGTTACACAGGATCTGGAACTTGTAAACCATGGATCTATTCTGTGTACAGGCAGTCCCCGGGTTACATACAAGATAGGGTCTGTAGGTTTGTTCTTAAGTTGAATTTGTATGTAAGTTGGAACTGTATATTTTATAATTGTAATCCCAGCCAGAACTTTTTTGGTCTCTGTGACAATTGCATTTTAAAAATGTTGGGTTGTCATAAAAACCAGGAATAACAATAAATCCTCATTACAGACACCGGTGATAACTGTTACAGCTGATTATTGTAGCCTGGGACTAAAGTACAATAAATTATCAATATCCAGAGGTCCGTTTGTAACTAGGGGTCGTATGTAAGTCGAGTGTTCTTAAGTAGGGGACCGCCTGTACATCGCTTGGCTTTGGGGAAAAAGGAACAATCTGATAGGCAGGGGTCCAACTACTGGATCCCCCATCGCTCACGACAACGAGGGTCCCACTCTCACTGATTGAATGTCTGAAATCACATTTGACTCACATACATAGTGATTGGGGATGCTGGAGATAACTGAACGCTGTATCTGGCAATTTTCTAACACTCCCATTGCACGGAATGGAGCAGCAGTAGGCACGCTTGACCTGACGCTCCGTTAATTAGTGAGAACAGGATCCCCATTCTCATAATCCAGCATTCGTACCCCTGTGGAAAGGAAATAAAAATCAAACTCAGTACAACCCCTTTAATGTTTTTAAGCCAAACCTTTTGTCTAGTCACTTACTCCCTCCCACCAGTGTCCCTGCCACATGCTAGAATAGGCCCTGCATGGTATAATGCCCCTTACTGTAGCCCCCTATTCATAATTTCCCCCAGCCAATATCTGAAGGGTAACACATCGCCAGGTGTTGGATTTTCCTGCAGCGCCACCTTGAGGCAAGTTATGAATTTATGGAATTTATATATATATAATAGAATTTATACCTACATAAGGCTTTAATGGTAAATTAATATTGTTTTGTGGAAGAAACCCTATAATTTACACTTTTAAACATTTAAAGAGAACCCGTCATGCAAAATAACCCCCCTAAACTAAATATATTTTCATAAACTGCCATTAGAGAGCATTGCCTCTATCCCTTCATTGTCCCTCTACATGCCTGTAAACCTAAGCAATGAGGTCCTAAAGCTGTATGCAAATGACCTGTGAAATGTCCAATGAAGCATTAGCATATTCAAGCTGTCCACTCTATTCATGAGTGGGAGGCACAGCCACACCCCCAGTGCTTGACTGACAGCCTGTGTAATGATGTGAGGCTGTATAATGATGTGCTTCCTGGTGCTGGTGGCCACACCCCCAGTGCATGACTGACAGCCTGTATAATGATGTGAGGCTGTATAGTGATGTGCTTCCTGGTGCTGGTGGCCACACCCCCAGTGCATGACTGACAGCCTGTATAATGGAGTGAGGCTGTATAGTGATGTGCTTCCTGGTGCTGGTGGCCACACCCCCAGTGCATGACTGACAGCCTGTATAATGATGTGAGGCTGTATAATGATGTGCTTCCTGGTGCTGGTGGCCACGCCCCCTGCAGCCTGTGTGTGTATGTGTGTGTGTTTAAGAGAGATACAGCAGCTCCAGGCAGCCATGTTACCACAGATTCATGTGTAGCTGATGTCTGTGTATCACACGTGTATTAGGAGGATGCAGCATGTCAGCAGATGCACTAACTATGCTTTACTATACATAATGTGGGGACTCCCCATTCAGTTGGCGTCATCTAATCACATTACTACTTACGTTCCTTCCCCGCCCTAAGCGGGCCCCCCAATAATACAACCGGACACCAATTGACAGTGGAATGTGGCGGCCACAGCAGCCTAATTTTTAATAACAAATATTTTAGGTACAAGAATATAAATAACATAAATAACATGTCATAACAGTATAACAATATATAACATTGCAAAAATTGCCAGTAGAAGAGGTCTATGAGGGTCGGTGAAATAAGAGTGTCCGCAGGGGTTTTATTACCCCCCCCCCCCCACGCCGCACCGCTCCGGCTCGTGGGGGTGACAAATTGTCACGGACACCCGAAAACATATATTCCCTGGTCCACCCGTGGGGTGTGACCAACATCACTTTATTCCAACCACCACTGACCACTTGTTAATGCTGCACTTCCCACCGGCCCTCCTAGACCCCGCCACAGGCTGCGTGACAGTAAATACATTTATCCAGCTCACCAAAAGGGAGGGCGGGGGCGGGCGTTCGATCCCTGATGTCGCAGCAAGAGGAAGAGGAGGAGGAGCCCACATCCTTTTAAACCCGGCGGGGGAGCGACGCTCGCGCGAGACTCACCCACCCCCCGCGAGCGCCCTCCCCCCGCCGCACTAACTTAACCCCGGAACTTCCGGGTCACCCCCATCACGGCGGGCCTGCGCTACAGGCTCCGCCGGACCCTGCGCTCCGGCCCTAACTTTACACACAGACATGAGCAGGGGGAGGAGAGGGGAGGGGGAACAGGGGTGACATCACTGCCTCTGACCATGTGACCAGCCTCATTTACATAATAAAAAATAGATGATTTTACAATGAATAATGTATGAAATAACTAGATAAAGGCTGGGATGGGATCCTTGTGATCTGCTCCAACAGGTAGTGGTGACAGGACAAGTGACACAGACCTGATGACAGGTGTCCTTTAACCCATTCATTTACTATTTATCTCCCAGCAATAGCCCCTAATGCTTCGCTGAAGTGAATGAGACTGACCTACAATACAACATATGACCTCTGGACAGATGTGGGGCTGTTGTTCAAAAAAAAAAATTCTGCCACGTGCTGTACAAACCCTTAAAGGAAACCTGTCACTAGGTTTTACACACTAAACTACCAGTTCCCTCAGGCAGGGTATGAAATGTCCTTTCTAGAATTCCCTCTTTTATGTAAAATCCTAAATTTACCTATAAAAAGTCTCCTCCAAAGACTCTTCTCACCTTCTTATTACGTAAGATGGGTCAAATTTAGTGGTTGCAGGGATAGTGTCACTACGGAAGCCACTATCTTATGTTCTATACTATATAGACTATGGGGCATATTTATCAGGACCTCTGCGCACCGCCAGTGGCGCAGAGGCCCTGAAATAATCGCAAATGCTAGCTTATTGCTAGCTTTTGCGATTATTTTCCCCAATCCGCCACCTTCACGCCAGTGGGGCGTGTAGGGGGGCGCGGCCGGACTGGAGTGGGCCGGCGCGGGGCGTTACTGTCCCGCGCCTGCACACTCGCTTCTGCTGGCGACTTTTCATACGTGAAAAGTTGCCGCCTGCGTTTTTTTCTATGCTAGGCCCTGCCTGGCGTAGGATAAGCGCTGCGCTACTGGCAGCCCGATACATGAAGAGGCAGAAGCCAGCGTATGATAAATATCCCCCTATGTTTTTATGTCATCTTGTCTTTCCGCTTGCATCCGGATTGTGGTTCTCTGAGGTACAGAACTGGACAGAGAGGCAATTAAATAGACAGGAACTGGATCTTTATGGCTTTAACTACTTGTATATCTGGTTCTGTAACTCTGTTTCTAGGTGCTATAGAACTCAAGACAGCAGCTTCTGAAGTGACACTCCCCCTGCAACCACTAAACTTGACTCATCTCATGTGAAAATGGGATGAGAAGAGTCATATTTGCCTGACTTTGGAGGATATCTTTTAAAAGGTAACCAAATAAGATTTCACATCCAAGAGGGAATTCTAGAAAGGACATTTCATCCCTGACCTGAGGGGCTGGTAGTTTAGTGCAGTAAAACCTGGTGACAGGTTCTCTTGAACATATTGGGGCACATTTTCGTACCCAGGCGATGGAGTTCACTTGAAGTGCAGTGTCCGACGAGAATGCACTGTGCCGCGATTCCCTAAGATCGTGCGCCCGATATCCTGCATGTGTCGCTTCCCCGCTCAGGTCCGCAGGAGTTCACCTTCTTCTTCCTGGTGCATGTAACTGCGTGGCTTGCGACACAATTTTTAAGTTAAAACCTGCGGTTTGTCAATTCGATCGGATCGCCCGGCGGCCCGCCCCCCGGTTGTGTCGCATGAAAGCAGGCACGACTGCGACTAAATCCGATCACATGCGTCACCATCGCCTGCTAAATACCTTTCCCAACTGTGCGGCGCGATCCCCGAAAACGTTGGATGGACCCTTAGTAAATAAGCCCCACTATCTTATATCCTAGTGAATGATTCATAATAGAAGCCCAATGTAATGGAGACTTAATGGTGGTCTTCCTTTAACCCTTTCATTGATCACACATTCACCTTTGCCCATAGTTCTCAGGTTGATATTTTGAAGTTACGGAGAAGAAGTTGTGTCCTGCAGATGATGATTCCCAGGCCACGGATGCGTCTGATGATAATGTAATATATCTGGCAGATCTATAGGAGCAGATCGATCGCAGTGACAAGATCATCTGGGTAATTGAGGGCTTCGATTTAGCATTACAGTGAAAAGCAGGCGGTATAACGTGCATTAGGACAGGAGGGAAGGTGAGCGCCGCTGTGTGCGTGAGCTGTGCCTCAGTCCTGACATAATATTATATCACAAATACAATATCTCCATTGTCAGAAGTTTTCACATTATCATACAGTATTATAGATCTGGAAACAGCTGCACTAAAGAATAAAGGCGTATCCTGTATATATGGACACAGTACAGTACTACTACTCCTATCCTGTATATGAGCACAGTACAGTACTACTACTCCTATCCTGTATATGAGCATAGCACAGTACTACTTCTCCTATCCTGTATATGAGCACAGCACAGTACTTCTACTCCTATCCTGTATATGAGCATAGCACAGTACTACTACTCCTATCCTGTATATGAGCACAGTACAGTACTACTCCTCCTATCCTGTATATGAGCACAGCACAGTACTACTACTCCTATCCTGCATATGAGCATAGCACAGTACTACTACTCCTATCCTGTATATGAGCATAGCACATTACTACTTCTCCTATCCTGTATATGAGCACAGCACAGTACTTCTACTCCTATCCTGTATATATGGGCACAGCACAGTACTACTACTCCTATCCTGTATATGAGCATAGCACAGTACTACTACTCCTATCCTGTATATGAGCACAGCACAGTACTTCTACTCCTATCCTGTATATGAGCACAGCACAGTACTACTACTCCTATCCTGTATATGAGCATAGCACAGTACTACTACTCCTATCCTGTATATGAGCATAGCACATTACTACTTCTCCTATCCTGTATATATGAGCACAGCACATTACTACTTCTCCTATCCTGTATATGAGCATAGCACAGTACTACTACTCCTATCCTGTATATGAGCATAGCACAGTACTACTACTCCTATCCTGTATATGAGCATAGCACAGTACTACTACTCCTATCCTGTATATATGAGCACAGCACATTACTACTTCTCCTATCCTGTATATGAGCATAGCACAGTACTACTACTCCTATCCTGTATATGAGCATAGCACAGTACTACTACTCCTATCCTGTATATGAGCATAGCACAGTACTACTACTCCTATCCTGTATATGAGCATAGCACAGTACTACTACTCCTATCCTGTATATGAGCATAGCATGGTACTCCTACTCCTATCCTGTATATGAGCATAGCACGGTACTACTACTCCTATCCTGTATATGAGCATAGCACGGTACTACTACTCCTATCCTGTATATGAGCATAGCACAGTACTACTACTCCTATCCTGTATATGAGCATAGCACAGTACTACTACTCCTATCCTGTATATGAGCATAGCACAGTACTACTACTCCTATCCTGTATATGAGCACAGCACAGTACTACTACTCCTATCCTGTATATGAGCATAGCACAGTACTACTACTCCTATCCTGTATATGAGGACAGCAATGCATTATCCTTTCTGTATCCAGACACTTTGTCCATCATAAGACTGAGCATCACGTATATAAATCCCTTTGCTGATACTTTACCCTCCCAAATTATTAGATATTCCCCAGAGTTCTCAGCAGCTTGACCTGCCCTGACATCTGAAAGGGTTGTATGTTGTAAGAAATGTATCTGCAAATACCCTTTTAGTAAAATAAGAAGATTCCCCATCCATCAATTAGAGAGCAGAGATGATATGAAGACAGCAAGTCTCCAAAGTCTCCCAGCATGGCCATGTCCTTTTCGTCCAATGGACAACATTTATGATTTTTTTCGGATAACATAGCAATGTGTAACAACAAATAGGTGAGTTAAAGGGGTTGACCCTGACCTTAAATGTAGTTCCTGGGATAGGGGGCTACTGTCTTGTTCCACTGTATGGAGTGGTGTTTGCTCTTTGTCTCTCCATTCACCTTCTAGACTTGTGTCAGACCTGTGCTCCCTTTCATAGAGGAATGTAACCGATTCTCGTAACCGATTCCCTTAACGACTGGATGCCCACCTATCAACCCCTTTAAGAGCAGCATATAGACATCTGTGATGCTGAATGGCTTCTCAGAATCTTATATCTTTCTTATAAGAGACTATGGGGCAGATTTACTTACCCGGTCCATTCGCAATCCAGCGGCGCATTCTCTGCGTAGGATTCGGGTCCGGCCGGGATTCACTAAGGTAGTTCCCTCGATGTCCACTAGGTGTCGCTGCTGCGCTGAAGTCTGTCGGAGTACACTGAAGTTCACCGTCCTATCCTGGGTGCAGTCAAGCGACACTTTTTTTTTAAAAATGCAGCGGTTTTTCCAAATCCATCTGGGTTTTTTACGGCCACGCCCCCCGATTTCCGTAACGTGCATGCCGGCGCCGATTTGCCACAATCCGATTGCGTGCGCCAAAATCCCGGGGCAGTTCAGGTAAAATCGGCGCAAATCGATAATAACATGATTCGGGCCCTTAGTAAATGACCCCCTATATTGCTGAGTACAACCATCACACTGGAGGCACGGGAGGGGGAACTGTCTCTAGCATCTGCTCTTAATCTTACTTGGTCCCACATTAAAACCTTGTGTATGTTATGAAGAGTGATGGCTGTGACACATTGTATCTCCAGAGACATGCCGGTGGGATGGGAGATGGATCTTCCAAATGATACAATGATGAAGGATGACAGAGTTTCTATGAATAATCTTGTAGGATGAGACAGCTAATGCCATTTGTAGATCAATTTATGCTAAGAGAAATGTTCTTACTAACCTGGTTTATGTCTTCTGCAAGGTTATGATGGAAGAGATGGAGATAAAGAAGATGTGCGTTGTATTACAGAGGCCACGTGTGCAGACATCTCACTCTCTTCTGTCACCTCCATCTACATTATGAAATGATGCGTCTTGTTAAGTCTACAATCTAAATATCTCTAAATCTTCTACGGATCTATCTGGACCTTCTCTGTCTTCCCTGGCTCTTCACACATTGCTGGACCTCACTCACCTCCCGAGTGAACCTACTCCTTGCCTCTACACACGTCTACTGGACCTCCCTTAACCTTTAAATCTCCCATTACATCTACACCTCTCATGAATTTTATTCATCCAACTACAACCCCTCTATTCCCATTCAGACCCATAATGAACCTTTTTTTTTTATCCCATTACATGTGCCTCCAGAACCTCCTCTACCTCCATACATCCATCTCCTGCACCTCTCCAATGATAACATCTCGAATCTCGAGACCATATACTTACCACTTATAAATCTTATAAATCCCTGTACAAAATTCTCTTTCTGTTGTGAGCCCCCTCTATACGACTATCTCTCCTGTGAGCTACCACTATCCACCTCCTTGCTTGTGATCCTCCATTTTCCAACAACATCTTTCCGAAACCTTCTCTTTTCATCTCTCTCTTTTTCTGAACACCTCTAAACTTTTCTTATGAAACTTCTCTGTCAAACAACACCTCGCTTATCCAAATGCTCCTCTCTTGTGATCCCCCGTGTCCTTGTGCACCTCTCTTGTGAACACCATTATCAAACTACACCTCTCTTGCGAACCCCAAATGTCCAAATGCACCTCTCTTGTGAACCCCAAATGTCCAAATGCACCTCTCTTGTGAACCCTGTTGTCCTAGTGCACCTCTCTTGTGAACCCTTATGTCCCAGTGCACCTCTCTTGTGAACCCTTATGCCCTAATGCACCTCTCTTGTGAACCCTTATGTCCCCGTGCAGGGCTGGATTAAAGGAGGGGCTCCTGGGGCTCTAGCCCCGGGGCCCCCACCACTTTCACTTTTTAAGGGGCCCCCACCAGTTTCCGACAGTCAACAACTCAGCTCAGCTGAGTCGCTGACTGTCTCCATGTGCGATGTGCTGCGGCCTGTGGCCGCCCGCATCGCACGTAGGGGTCTAGGATGTCAGCTGTGTCAGTGAGACACAGTTGCCATCACTGGGGGAGTTCGACGATGCACTGTTTTGGCGGCAGCAGGTTGTGATGGGACGCTGGTGACAAGTGATGACATGACGCTGTTGGCGTCCGATCACTACATGCTGCTGCCAAAACAGTGCATTGGCGATCTCCCCCAGCAATAGCAGCTGTGTCTTCAGTGGCCGGCAGCTGCCTGAAGAGCAAGGAAGAGCCTGCAGCGTTGTGGGATCACTGGAAGGGAAGGTGAGGTAAGTATGAAGTTTATTATTTTGTGGCCATTTTCTACAGGGACTGGCGGCTAAATTCTACAGGGGGCTGGTGGCTGTATACTACAGGAGGCTGGTGGCTATATTCTACAGGGGGTTGGAGGCTGTATACTACAGGGAGCTGCAGGCTGTATACTAAGGGGTCTAGCAGGCTATATATTACAGGGGTCTGGCAGGCTATATACTAAAGGGAACTGGCAGGCTATATACTATAGGGGATCAACAAATCAAAGGGAAAGAAGGGGAAGGGAAAATGAAGACTGAAAAGACGTGAAATAATATTGAAAAAGTGCACAGCTTTATTGAAATACAAAGAATAGTGGATAAAAACATAATCTAAAAACAAATTTGGAAGTTGGCTGCAGGAGACAGAAGTTCATATAAACCAGGAGCCAGAGAAACAGGTAATTATATCATATCGTGAGAGGCATGTTAGTAACATAACAATTGCACAGTGGCAGTCTATATGCCCAAAAGCATTAGTACTAGTCAAATGTTACCAGCAGCATCTGCAACATCACATGGAGACAGTTTACACAGATTGCATAGTAGCAGTATATGTGCCCAAAGGTTGACAATATTAAGGTGATGTTGACAAAAAGATTGTCAAGTGACTACATAGTCATTAACCATGGCAGATACACATCATAAAGAATGCAAAAGCCTGTACTCATAGCTACCTGGTCACTAGGAAGTACCCCAACGCGCGTTTCAACCCGCCGGTCTTTCTCAAGGGGTAATATGCCATAGACCCAGCCCAGTATTTAAATGCTGTCTGACCAATGAAAACGCCGGAAAATGAAGATCACCTGGGAATATGGCGCATGGCTGTCGGCATGTGTCTGCAGCGCCGGCCGGGACGGGCGATGACGACACCGAGGCGGATCATGTGACCGCGTCATGTGATCTCAGCGACCCGCCTCCCGGCTCGGAAGATGCAGGCCAGCGGCCGGCTGTCATGCGCACTGGGTGAATGGCCCAGAAGAATGCATGATGTCGGAGAGGTGAGTATCATTATTAGCAGTCGCTGTGACTGTGAAAAATCTGAGGTGTAAGTGAATGAATGTCCTGAGTGCATCAGGGTGGTTTATGAGAAACCAAAGTGAGTGATGTTGTGTGCATGTATTTAGACCCGAAAATAGGGTCTTATGATGGGGATGTGAGTATGAGAAGAAGTGTACATGTTGTATGACAAATAAAGTGTTGCGTGTGGCTGCAGTGACGATGTGTGTATGGCTGAGGATGTGCCGGTGCGAGCGGTGTTGTAAGTGGTGATGGGGAGTGACATCCGCTGTTGCAAGGAAGTGTAGAACCCAGGCGGCGCCTGCGTAAAGGTTGCCATGTGTGATGTGAAGAACAAAAGGGTGAGAGATGGAGTGAAGACGTGGGATGTGATGTGGCCTGTACAGAACCACGAGAGTGATGATGGGTGGTTGAGTGATGTGAGCGTCAATGTGGTGAAGGACAAGTGAGCGATAAGGGGGGTGAGAGGTGAAAGTTGTTGATGGGGAAAGTTGTGAAATTGTGAGTAAAGTCGTGAAAAGTTGAATGCTGGTGTACAAAAAAAACGTGCAAGGCATGCGTGGTTGGGAGTGAGAGTGAGTGGGACAAGTGAATACTTACCAAAGTGCAAGTGGAAGTCTCCACCTGTGTCTAGATGAGTAAAAAAACACATGCAGCGACCATGGATGATCTAAACATCTGTGTCTGGATGAAAAAAACATAAAACAACCATAGATGTTCTGAACAGAGATATGTAATATATTTATGTCCAGACACTATTGCAGCTAGAAACTATGCTGAAGGTCCACAATATAGAAAAGTACAAATCATGCATAGGTCATACAGCATCAAACATGGATTAAAACGATTAAAATTGAGTAAAATTAAATTAAAATCAAGACAGAACACATAATAAGTCATGAACATTCTGAACAGGACAAAATGGGCCGGTATAGTGTGATCACAAGATACAGATAATTATGTTCATATTAAAGGAACGCAGAAAAGCCGAAATTTTCGTTTAGGCCTGATGGATGCACCGTTTTGAGAGTCCAGATCCATCTAGACTCTATCTGTAGGAGTTTCTGTTTCAGTGCCCCTCCACGCATGTCCAGATTAATGTGATCAATCCCGCGAACCCGCAATAAATTCGGGTTACAAGAGTGGTATTTTTTGAAGTGGCGGGGGATTGGTTTTAGTTTATCGGTCTGAGAGAAGTCTGCCAATGCTGCTTTAGAGATATCGTTAACATGTTCCCTCACCCTGATCTTTAATTCTCGAGTCGTCATGCCGATGTAGATCTGTGGACATGGGCAGTGTGCAAAATAAATTACACCTCTCGTGTCACATGTGATTTTGGACTTGATCTTATACTCGCGTCCACCTTTCAGATCAGAGAACACCGTTGTTGTTTCCATGTGAGGACAGGCTATACAGCGCCCACAGGGTTTGCTGCCGCATTGTGGCATTGCGGCCCCAAAAATCCGTGGTTGGGATCGAGTGGGGGTCAGATAGCTTCTTACCATCAGATCTCGGAGATTCGAGGCTCTTTTCGGAGCAGTCGCTGGATATGTGGGAACAATTTGTCTCAAAATTGGATCTGATCTCAAGACTGGCCAAAATTTCTCCAAGGCGTTTGTCATCATCTGCCATTGATCATGGTAAGGAGTTGTAAAACGTGGTGGTTGAACGGCAGGTTTGTGTTGGGATGGGTGTGGATGTAGCAGGGTTGCTCGGTCGGTGTATCTGGCCCGTCTGTAGGCTCTCTTGATGGAACGTCTACTGTACCCTCGATCCAAGAATCTACGTTGCAGGTCAAGTGCTTGCTGTTCAAATTGGGCGTCCGTGGAGCAGATCCTCCTGATCCTTAGGAACTGCCCGGTCGGGATGGCATTAAGGACGCGTCTCGGATGAGATGAGGAGAAGTGAAGGTAGGAGTTCACCGACGTCGCCTTTCTGTAGATATTCGTATGAATGAAGCCATGATGATCTCTGGTTACTGATACATCTAGAAAATTAACGGAGTCAGTGTTGCACTCATAGGTCAGCTTGATGTTACGTGAATTGGTGTTAAGTCTATCAATAAAGGCCTTCACAGCCGACTGATCACCCCTCCATATGAACAGTATGTCGTCGATGTACCGGATCCAAAGAGGGATCCGGCACATCGACGCATCATCGGATAGGAATAGCTCCCTCTCCCACAGCCCCAGGAACAGGTTGGCATATGAGGGGGCACAGGCTGCCCCCATAGCTGTTCCCTGGAGCTGCAGGTAGAAGGAGCCGTTGAATGTGAAGAAGTTGTGACCGAGAACAAAGTCCAGTAAAGACAAAATGAATTGTTGTTCAGATTCCGTATAGTCGGTCATTCTCAAAAAGTAGGCGACTGCTTCGATGCCATCCTGGTGCCTGATTGACGTGTACAACGATTCAACGTCGCATGTCACGAGGATGTCATCTTGATCAAGTTGGATTCCATCCAATCGCCGGAGGAGATCGGTAGAATCTCTTAAATACGAGGGGAGGTTCAATACCATAGGTTGTAATATGGAATCAATATATTTGCATATCTTGTCAGTGAGATTACCTCTCCCCGAAATGATAGGTCTTCCCGGGGGATTGGAGGCATTCTTGTGAATCTTCGGAAGAAGATATAATGTGGAGATGGTAGGGTCCTTCGTGTAAAGGATGTCGGCGACGGATCTTGAAATGATGTTCTCGTCAATGGCTTTTTCCAGAATATTCAACAGTTGGGATCTAAAAGAGGATAAGGGATTAAATGTCAACCTTTTATAACACGTTGTATCTCGCAATTGTCTATGCGCTTCCCTCACATACATCTCTGTAGGCCATAATACAACATTTCCCCCTTTATCCGCTGGCTTGATTTGGATGCCTTCCAGTGATCTAAGTCTTTTGAGACTAATCCTTTCCTGTGGGGAGAGGTTATCATTTAACACTGAATGTGGTATGTTTTCAAATTCGCGTGTTACTGCGTTTACGAAAACATCTAAGACTGGACATGTTGAAAATTGGGGGAATCTCTTAGATTTAGGTCTAATACTCGTGGGGACTTTATTGATGTTCCATGTACTCGTGGTTTGCTGTTCTTGAAAAAAGGAAGGGGTTACCTGTGTAGAGTCGTTTTGCTCCAACAGGAGCTCATCCAAAATCTGAACCGCCGCTACATCCTGTGTGTCCATCAGATGTGGTGGGGTATGGGTGTCATCATTCTGGTTAAAAAAAAGGCGTTTGAAGAAAAGATTGCGAGTAAAAAGATGTAGATCTTTTACTGCTGTGAACAAATTAAAGGGAGAGGAGGGGGCAAATGTTAGACCTTTAGATAATACCTGTAAATCAACAGATGACAGATTGTGAGATGAAAGATTAATTACCTTGAGTCTATTGTGATGTTCGTTTGGCCTGTCATATTTTGTTCTTGATTGTCTCATCGTGCCCATATCTCTCTTGCGCTTCTGTCTGAAGCTATCGGTTTGGGAACGCCCAGAGATGTCACTCCTATTACTTACTGATGAGTTTGAGGAGATTGAGGAGATCGAAGGTGACCGCTCCAAGCGAGCTCCAACTGGACCCCTCTGCCATTTGTACATTTGCTTGCCAGATCGATCTTTTTGATCTCTATGTAATTTGCGTATTTTGAGATCATAGATGTCTTTCTCCCATTTGTTGAAGACCAATTCCATCTCTTCTGAAAATTTACTAAACTCCTCTGCAGACATCAGAGTCTTTAACTGTTCTTGTTGAATGTTAATCTCTGCGTCCAGTGTGGTAATATTCTGTGTACCAAGAGTGATCAGAAGCTCTAAGAATTTTCTTGAAGCCATGTCGCACGCCATTTCCCATTGTGCACGTATGGACTCATCTTCAATCCCAAAGGACGGGAAGACCTGCACTCTTAAACCTCTCGGTATCAGACCGTTAGTCAAATATTGTTCCAAAAATGCTCGGTTCCACCATAATTTCAATCTGCGATATATACTATAGGGGGCTGGCAGGCTATATACTACAGGGGGCTGGCAGGCTATATACTTCCAAAAACATTGTTGAAAGGGCCCCCACCAGTTTGCGCCCAGGGGCCCCCACCATCCTTAATCCGGCCCTGTCCCCGTGCACCTTTCTTGTGAACACCATTATCAAACTACACCTCCCTTGTGACTATCTTATCCAAATGTGCCACTCTTGACCTTTCTCTGTCCTAATTCACCGTTCTGATCCGAACTTTTCTACACTGCTCTGTTGAACTTCTCTTCCTCTAGCCAACCACATTTCACTCCTCTCCACCTCTCTCCAACACTCTTTTAAATCTATTAAAGCTATCTTGAGAAACCCCTCTTCCCAACTTTCCCTCTCTTGAACCTCCTATATTCAACTACACATCTCTCAATGAGATAAAGGAGACCTTTCATAAATCTTCTCTTTCCAGCGACATCTTTCTCCAGAATCTCCTTTTGCTCCTGAAGCATCTCTTGAAAACTCCTCATAGAAGATCAGGTTGGGATTTTTTGGCTCAGGGGGGACAATTATGTATCTGCTGCACCCATAGATATTTGTAATGAATATCATATATCCTTTACATAAGAACCAAGGGCACCGTGAAGTTGTGTGTAAAGATGGAGTCTGCAGGTATATTAGCCTACTAGTAGTTTGAGGACCTTTAATTTCCTGGAATTATCCCATTTCACGTCTAATCTACCCTACTTTCAACATTAATACCACTTTTTTTCATCCTACCATACAAATCTCTCCCTCTACTAATACATCTTAAATCCTTTATATCTATTTATACCATTCATTCAATCATCCTTCAACCTAACATTTCACTGGACCGTCGTCATCTCTGTTTTTGCCTGAATCTGTTTCCAGTCTTGTAGATTTCTTACCCATACCTCATCCATTGTGTCTCCCCATCATTCACCTGACTTCTCTAATGTCTTGCCCAAACCTTCCTCATATTCCATCTTCTCCCTATGCAAGAGCCATAATTACCCCAGACAAGAATGACACGAGGATTACCGTGGCAGAATTCATCTTCTCAAGTGATGTCCCATCAATGGCTATTACATTATGACCTGCCCTGGTAGATATCCTGTTACTTTGATCATCCACAACAATGCAGTTATCCATTATTACAACGATTGGACTCACTTTGCGTCTTTGGTCAGATCCAGACAATCAGGAAGCTCTGGATCTCGTCAGAGAGCTGGTGACGTGTATCAGAGAGAACACTAAGAAAAGTAAGTAAAATATCTATTAAAGGGGTATTCCAGGAATCAGCATAATTCACATACAAATGGGTCCTTAAAATATAAGGAAAGCGACAAGAGACAGCAATCAAAAAATTACCAGTTATTAAATTGGGTGATCCTTTCTATATCCTTAAAATAGAAGCTAATATGTAATGAGTTGATATTTCAAATTTTGCTCGCCTTAGCAGAAAAATGCTGTGGGCATACACTACAATGGAGAATTAAAATACTACTGGCCCTTTAATCATTCCATTTATTTGCTCCACATGGAGCAGACACAGGAGAGAAGATGGCCGCTGGTCACATGTCCACATCACTTTTAAGGTTAATTTTTTCATATATTTTTAAAAATAATTTATAAAAATTTCTATGCCTAGCTCTAGACAAAATTTCAATTTTTTTTGCTATAATGGGACTAAGAATAAAGTTTCATTACAGAGAGCTTCACCAAAGGTCACAGTGGGCAGAGGGGTTTTTGTTTAACTAGGGGTCGTCTGTATGTAGGGTGTGGTTAAGTAGGGGACTGCCTGTACATACGTTTGTGCTTTATTTTTACATACAATTTTACCACTGTAACTCGGGTTGCTGTAGAGTCTCAGTTTTTTGGATATGTTCATGTTACCATGTTTTTTGGATACGTTCAGAGGATAGACTATGTGTATCCATATACATAAAGTAGCAGGTCAGAGCATCCTTATTGCCCCGGTCTGCACAATACACATTGGATCCGGCTGATAACACAGGATAAAAATCACAGCAAGCTGCAATTTTCTATTTTGTTACCCCCGCGGAGTGACGTATATGCTCAATGGAGGGCTATGGAGCCTATGGGGACCGATTTAAATGTATTGCATCAAACCCCAGCCCCCAAATAAGGACAGTTACATTAATGGGGAAACACCCTAATCATAGGTAGCAACCAATCACTGGCTGCTGTCGATGCTCACTCCTCCTCTTGCTTTTAGCATCCAGTGGGATATGTTCTAGACCTCCATTGTAAGCACATTGAGAATCCACCCTACTTGGTGTGAATGTAGACTTACAGGAGAGAATTGTTCAAATATATTGACAATTGACATCACCCATCACGTGTTTAATCAAGCGATCAACTGGATTAATAGGCGCTGTGGGTTAACTTGTTGAAGCATTGGGGTTGATGGGAGTTGTGAACGATCCTAAAAATTAAACTAAGTGAAGTCAGAGGAAGATTTTATATTTTGGTGCTAGAGAACCTTAGAGCAACACAAACAATATATATCAATGGTCTTACACATAGTCCGTCTCCTGAAAATAAAGGATGATCCCCATATACCATATATTCAGGCATTGATAGCAACGAAGGGTGGCCACTTGTAACTTCTGTTAGCCCCATTGGACATCAATCATAATTTGGCGGTGGACCTCCCATATCTGCCGTGGTTACTAATGAATGTGGACATTGCTTTCCCCTCGAAAAGAAAAACTCTACCTTTGCTCTTGTGTGCTTGAGTTTTATGAAAAAAACTGAGACCTACAACATGAAGACTTTGAAGGAGAGATGAAATGTGAACTGGCAGTGTACAGAAAGAGATCTTGTAAAAAGATTATGGACATCTGTCTTATGTATCACACGTCACAGAGTTTGGACAGAGAACTTCATATGGAGGCTGAAAACAAACACAATAAGTTTTTGACCGTCACAAACCTAAGTTCTTGGAGCTTCCTTCTTCTGGCTCGCCAGGTCCTCCTGACAAATGATCTTCTGAGAAGAATATACCAGGGTCTGGGCAGGTTAGTCCGAGTGGTAGACCAACATTTTACGGCAAGGCCTGGAATTCCAATCAGTGCCGGTGGCTTCTGTCATGCCGTGTTACCATGTAAACATGTTTTTTTGGATGCCGGGAATGTGTGGGATCATTAGTAGTGGCGGGCCAGCGGTCAGTAATTAGGTGTCAGGTTTGTGGGGTTAAGAAGTCATTCACCTACAACAAGTGACTTGATCTCATTGTTTCATTGCTAATATTCAGCTGGTGTGAGGAGATAGCAGGACCTGCAGTAGAGAGCAAAAACAAGTCACAATAAGGAGGGATGTGGTTTGACCATGATAGGGAACAGGCCTCTTCTGTGGTCATGTGGTCACATATCAGATGAGAGATGATTCATATTTCGACTGAAATTCCAGCTTTAGAAGGTGGAGCAGACCACTTGTTCCATCTGCGGCTTCTAGAGTCACATAATGTGTAAAACTATTTCAGAAGAGAACTTAACAGTCTCAAAAGGACTCCTGAGGACTCTCAAGATTTATCTATCTACATTACAAAATTTTCCTTAAAATTAATAGTCATCCAGCAGTCTCATATATCTAGGCCAATACAATAAATATAAGCCATGATTAGTTCTTTCAACAAAAGCCTTCCAATACCACTAAATGGAGTCTACCACATCATTAGTAAAACCACCATTGTGTAGGGCACTTTAAAAGCCTCCAAATTCGAACATTTCTGTTTCCCTTTAATCTGTAATTTTTAGGGAAACCTCCATTTCTATCATTATGCAATTGAATTCCTTGGTCCACCAGGAGCGGGAATGTGTCAACCGGTGAATATTTTTTCTTCAATCTAAGCCTCCTTTTAGATAAGAATCATTGTCTAAAGATTGTCTGAGTGCCGTTGAAAGGAGGAAATGGATGCACGGGCACACGCCTGGTGCACCAAGATCCTAATTTGCTTAGAAAACCGGGTGTGATATGGGAATTTGGTCCAAAGGTCAATCAGTTGACCTCCCCTTCTTCTTCTCTATGCTTCATCTGGCAAGAAGCTGAAAATCATTTCCAGGGAAAAAGGTGCTACCAAGAAAAATCATATTACATGATGAGTTTAAATGGCTGACTATAGATGAGGAGAAGCTCTTTCTGTGCCTCCAGGTCGTTCCACAGGTACGACTAGCCCGCGGTGGCAGCCAAGGTCGCAGTACAGAAACGTGATCCAGGCTCAACGTCAAGAACACGGAGTCAGGGCATGCGGAAGAGATGTATAGGTCAGGTCCGAGGTCAACGCAGAGGCAGGGAACGGGAACAAGGAACATCACAGGAACTGACTAGGAAGCTTTCTCTAGGGCTAATGAGCGCAAAGATCCGGCAGGGAATCCTGGGAAAAGCCGGCCTTTAAGGAAACCCGGATGTTCCAGGGCCAATCGGCGGCACTGGCCCTTTAAATCTTCGAGTGTTGCGCTTGCCACGGAGAGGGGCACGGGTTTGCCTGGGACACACATGACAATTGGTTGGCCCATTTCAGTTCCCGTGTGCCATCCTTGATTGGAAATCTACTTTCCCTCCAGTAGAAATAGGTTTTGCTAACAAGGGGATTAGATGGTTAAAATTTGTTTCCATTTTGAGTACTTTATGGAAAGATCTAAGCTCCGGTTATAATCCCGCTGTCCTGTATGCAATAAATGTTGAGATTTATGATCCCTTTAATGAGCTGCAGAGGCCGCCTGACATTTACCGGACTTTGTTCTCTCTAGGAATTTTCAAAACCTTCTACAAAAAATATTTATAAAATGGAATATTTATCGATTTTCCAGTAAATGACGACATGATATGTAGGACAGGATCTAGCAGTGAGTCATCATCTAACGCATGTGCTGGTGGTAGGTGGACATCATGCGGGGGAAGTCATCTCCTGCTCTACAGATGTGTAAACACCGTGTCCGGGATGCGGGGGCTGATAACCTCAAGACATCGCTAGAGCTTATTTTTTTAATATTCCGCTGAGTATTAGTAATTATTAAACTTTTTTTTTTTGGACATGTACAAATTAAAGGGATATTTCCACCTTACATTTTATGGATGAACCGAAGAACATGTAATAATATTTTGGCTCATGGGTGTCTGACAAGTGGGGCTAATCACAAAGAGACAAAATCATATGGAAAGTTTCTGTG
This sequence comes from Engystomops pustulosus, assembly GCF_040894005.1. Taxonomy (NCBI): domain Eukaryota; kingdom Metazoa; phylum Chordata; class Amphibia; order Anura; family Leptodactylidae; genus Engystomops; species Engystomops pustulosus. The sequence goes on along the minus strand of NC_092414.1, from coordinate 195,743,972 downwards.
GCTCCTGCCGCTCATAGTGCTCGTTGTTTTCTTAGTTTGCTTGCATTGTCTGTTTCAGATTTGAGGTGTCCACACTTCTTGTTATCTAAGGCAACTTCCCTTACAGGATGGTGCCTGAGTAATAAGAATCCTAGTTTGTTATCCAACTCTGCCTGTCCTCAACTTGTCCACTGACTATGTCTCAGCCTGTCCCTTTGGTGGCGGCTCCTCCTGCTCTATAACATATTTCCTGTAGATAGGAGAGTATGTACAGTCTCCTCACCTCCTCCTGCTCTATAATATATTTCCTGCAGATAGGACACTATGTATGATCTGCTTAGCTCATCCTGCTTTATAACATGCTGCCTGCAGATAGGACACTATGTATAATCTGCTTAGCTCCTCCTGCTCTATAACATGCTGCCTGCAGATAGGACACTATGTACAATCTGCTCGGCTCATCCTGCTCTATAACATGCTGCCTGCAGATAGGACACTATATACAATCTGCTCAGCTCCTCCTCCTCTATAACATGCTGCCTGCAGGTAGGACACTATGTATAATCTGCTTAGCTCCTCCTGCTCTATACTACGCTGCCTGCAGATAGGACACTGTGTACAATCTGCTCAGCTCATTCTGCTCTATAAAATATTTTTCTGCATATAGGGCACCATGAACAATCTATTCAGCTCCTCCTGCTCTATAACATGCTGCCTGGAGATAGGACACTGTGTATAATCTGCTCAGCTCATCCTGCTCTATAACATTTTGCCTGCAGATAGGACTTAATGGGGCTCATTTACTAAGGGCCCGAATCGCTCATTTTCGCCGGGTTTCCCGAAAATTACCGGTTTTTGGCGCACGCGATCGGATTGTGTCGCATCGGCGCCGGGCTTCACATGACTGAAATCGGGGGCGTGGCCGTTGGAAAACCTGACGGATTCTGAAAAACCGTGGTATTTTAAAATACTTGACATGCACCAGGAAGAGGATGGTGAACTCCGGCGGACCTCGGGGCAGCAGCGACACCTAGTGGATATCGGGCGCACAACCTTAGTGAATCCCGGCAGGACGCGAATACACGTCAGACAACGCGCCCCGGGATCGCGAATGGACCGGGTAAGTAAATGAGCCCCAATGAATCTGTCATTATACACATACAATACACTTTTAGTGCAGTTTCTGACAGTCTTAGTAAATGTGCCCCACTATGTTAATCTTCTCAGCCCCTCCTGCTCTATAACAGTGTCTACGGTGTCTGCCATCAGAGGAAAATCTGAGGGTAGTTTGAGAGGCTTCATACATACAAACACAAAATTGTCATCTAATTTTTATTTTGGGGGAGGGATGGGGAGTTTTAGGATAAATATTTAAAAAAAAACTGGAATATCCCTTTAAACTTTTATTATACTCATTATTATACTTATAATTTTTATTAACTCATTATACATAAAGACTCTTCCCATATCCAGGATGCCAAGATGTTTCTAGAAGGTCTTGGCTTTAGGAAGGTTAATCCAATGTTCTAGATTATGGAAAGTTTCTGCCGGGGACCAGGATGTTTTTCCAGGTAAATAGTACAAGTAATTGCACTTCCATGTGGGGCCCGTTGCGATTCGGAGAGGTTTTACACGGCTCGCTGCTTTGATTACAGTCGGACCTCTGTTGTTTGTGCCTGGACCCGGTGACTCGGGCCATGTGTTTGTGTCAATAAGCGACCACAAAAATCTGAAGCTTTCACAAAGACGGCGAATGCTTCTATTTTAGTAAGTGAGATCTAATTGCGGTTAGCCTGAGCTAATTGTTAATAAACCGCAGCAGGATATTCCCCAGAAAACCAGATTCATCTCCTCCTCCTCCAAGACATTGCACAACACAATCAGACGAGTTTATCTGTCCCACAATATGACATGTGAAAGAATACATCATGTGCTGCAGTAACATGGAGGTATAGGGGGAGATTTATCATAGGTCTCTTAGAGCAGAAGTGTTCTAGATGCCCATGGCAACCAATCAGAGCTCAGCTTTCATCTCCCCACAGCTGTTTATAAAATTAAAGTTGATCTCTGATTGGTTTCCATGGGCAACTAGAACAGTTTTACCTCATAAACTTGATGATAAATCTCCCTATAGTGATGGTAGTTGGAGGTACCTCATGATCAGGGTGGGCACCAGCACTGGGCATACCTGACTGGGCCTGGGCCATAAGCAATCCATGGGGATGAGGGGGCTGTATCTAAAGAATCCATAGGGACTGCAAAGGGCTTTATAAAAAGTAACCATGAGGGGCCTGTATATGCTGCCACAGGTGTCCACTGCAAAGGGGCCCATTGAGGAGCTGTCGTCCAGGGGCCCCATGACTGATGTATGAGGCTGTAAAACATTAGTTTCTTCATATATTTAGCCCTATGGGTATTATGTACTAACATAAGGCAACTGGCCTGGTAGTTACTGAAAGGGAATCTGTCAGCAGTTTTGACCATACAAAGCTACAGACCATGTTAGGTATTGTCGATGGAGATCTGTGCACTCAAACCTCCATGTGTGTTTTTAGTAGCAGCATGACTATAAAAAAATGTATTTATAATCCAGGATTGTAGCTGTTTTTGGAGCGCTTTGGTTTGTTAGATCTCTGTACCACTGGACAGTTCCTCCTCCAAGGGGCTGTTCTGTGTTAACTTAAAACATCTCACACATTAGGGAACAAAAGTGCTCCAAGTCCAGCTACAACCAGTGTTGGACTGGCCCACCAGAGTACCAGAGGATCCTATGGTGGGTCCTGGTTTAACCATACTGAATACTGAATCCCAGAGGTCCAACAGAAAGCAACCCAATTTGGAGGCTGCTAGAATCTATTTCCTGGCGGATAATGAAGAGTGGGCCCCAGATTAATTTTCTCTGGTGGGCCTAAGACAACCCAGTCCGACATTCGCTACAACCCTACAACCCATTTATCAGATCAGTGGATCTTCTGGACCACCGCGGGAGATGGTACTAGGATGGTCTTGCTGCGGTTGGGTACCACCTGGTCGTTCCACAGGTGTGACTAGCCGAGGTCGAGGTACCATAGCAGAAGATGGTCTTGTGGTCAGGTTCAGGCACAGGGTCAGGACAGGCGGCAGAGATGCAAGGTCAAGTCCAATCTGGGGTCAGCAAATAGAGGTCCAGGCAGATGGGAGCGGGAACACAGGCACACGGGACATAGGAACGCAGGAACACACAGGAGCATGGGAACAGGAATACAGGGACATGGACACAGGAACGCAGGAATACTCAGATACCACAGGAGAGCTTTCTCTAGGCATAGGCACAAAGATCTGACAGGGCAGAAAGCAAGGTGCCGGATTATAAGGTGGAGGTGTTCAGCCAGCGGTGCGCTTGCGCTTTAAATCTCTGACAGCTGGGGCGCGCGCATGCACCGCAGTCCAATGGGAAGCCTGAGCCTGGACGGGTAAGTCCGGAGGAACACGGGTGTGCCTGGGATCCGAGACAGGGATCGTGGGAGCACCCATGACAGTCACTAAGATTCTTGGTGAACAGCCAAGTGGGCACAGTTTGGTGTGAAGTGGGCTTTGCTATACATCTATGGTGCGCAGGGATGAACCATGACTCTCTGCTCCCTGACGCGAGCTATAGAAGGGCGCAATGTATCAGATTACTTTTTTTAGGAAGTGGGTTCTCCAAGCAGTGTCACACACCCATGATGACATTGGGTGTGAAGAGATACTATTTTAAGTGGTGCTGCCTCAGACGAAAGGCTCAACTCGCCTCATTTCTGGAGCACCCCTGATGCAACATATATGCCCTCACTATATACGACATGCCCTATGGGGCAGAGTTAGCACGGGCACGATGCACCAGCACAGCGCAGCATTAGTGGCTGGCCAATCTGTATTAGCATCACAGAAGTATTGTGGATCTTCTATGGTTCTTTTTGTCAGGGGTATATAAGGTAAAAGTTATGATCACTGATATATCTAGAAGAACTCCGCTCCCACTAATTGTAAAAGCAGAAGTTATACTGTGTATACAAACACCGTGAATTTATACTGAGGTCACCATCCATTCTGATTTGTTGACATGCAGGGTGCACTTAGGGTTAAGTTCTCCCACTTCCCGCTCCCCTCCGGGGTGACAACGACAACGAGAAGAATCGGTAATAAACAATAAACAAATATATTATTCCTTTGTTATATAAAGTGTGTTTACGGCGTAATGACAGATCCTACACAAGCTGTCAGCCTTTGATTCCAGGATGGCAGGAAAACCGTGTTACTCTGTCATGTAGCCGACATCTCGCCATCTGGGAAAATCATAAATATTCACCAGGATCTTGTTTGTCTGTCATCATGTCTGCTGCCGCTACGGACGAGGCAAGGAGGAATATTTTGTTAGAAAAACCCATGTTTTACCAGTAAAAAACACAAGGCCGAGGGAAACGCAAGGGGTAGATAGGATCTATGGACGATGATGAAATATGTGGAACATATATATATATATAGGTGGACGGGCTGTGACTACCTGCCATAGAGAAGGTGGGGTCACCAGGAAATATTAGCTAATATCCCATAATGTGATACTGATAATAAGCGAAGGCCAAGAGAAGAGATTTATTATGATACTGTACCCAGAGGTCGCACTAACATTTTTCCAGAAGGGTAAAAATACTCCTCTCACCATTTTTGAGGAGTATTTTTACCCGAGGAGGAGTATGAAAATTTTGGTAAAACACAGCATGCACAACACTACACACAGCACGCACACCACTACACACAGCACGCACACCACTACACTACACTTACACAGCACGCACACCACTACAGAAAGCACTACACTCCACTCACACAGCACGCACACCACTACACTCCACTGGCACAGCACGCACACCACTACACTACACTCCACTCCACTCACACAGCACGCACACCACTACACTCCACTGGCACAGCACGCACACCACTACACTACACTCCACTCCACTCACACAGCACGCACACCACTACACACAGCACGCACACCACTACACTCCACTGGCACAGCACGCACACCACTACACTACACTCCACTCCACTCACACAGCACGCACACCACTACACTCCACTGGCACAGCACGCACACCACTACACTACACTCCACTCCACTCACACAGCACGCACACCACTACACTCCACTCGCACAGCACGCACACCACTACATTCCACTCACACAGCACGCACAACACTACACTACACTCACACAGCACGCACAACACTACACTACACTACACTCCACTCACACAGCACGCACAACACTACACTACACTCCACTCACACAGCACGCACACCACTACACTACACTCCACTCACACAGCACACACAACACACAACACTACACTACTCTCCACTCACACAGCACGCACTACACTACACTACACTCACACAGCACACACAACACTACACTACACTCCACTCACACAGCACACACAACACTACACTACTCTCCACTCACACAGCACGCACACAACACTACACTACACTCCACTCACACAGCACACACACCACTACACTCACACAGCACGCACAACACTACACTACACTCACACAGCACGCACAACACTACACTACACTACACTCCACTCACACAGCACGCACAACACTACACTACACTCCACTCACACAGCACGCACACCACTACACTACACTCCACTCACACAGCACACACAACACACAACACTACACTACACTCACACAGCACACACAACACACAACACTACACTACTCTCCACTCACACAGCACGCACAACACTACACTACACTCACACAGCACACACAACACTACACTACACTCACACAGCACACACAACACTACACTACACTCCACTCCACTCACACAGCACACACAACACTACACTACACTCCACTCACACAGCACGCACACAACACTACACTACTCTCCACTCACACAGCACACACAACACTACACTACTCTCCACTCACACAGCACACACAACACTACACTACACTCCACTCACACAGCACGCACAACACACAACACTACACTCCACTCACACAGCACGCACACAACACTACACTACACTCCACTCACACAGCACACACACCACTACACTACACTCCACTCACACAGCACGCACACCACTACACTCCACTCCACTCACACAGCACGCACACCACTACACTACACTCACACAGCACGCACACCACTACACTACACTCCACTCACACAGCACGCACACCACTACACTCCACTCCACTCACACAGCACGCACACCACTACACTCCACTCCACTCACACAGCACGCACACCACTACACTACACTCCACTCACACAGCACGCACACCACTACACTACACTCCACTCACACAGCACGCACACCACTACACTCCACTCCACTCACACAGCACGCACACCACTACACTACACTCCACTCACACAGCACACACAACACACAACACTACACTCCACTCACACAGCACGCACACAACACTACACTACACTCCACTCACACAGCACACACACCACTACACTACACTCCACTCACACAGCACGCACACCACTACACTCCACTCCACTCACACAGCACGCACACCACTACACTACACTCACACAGCACGCACACCACTACACTACACTCCACTCACACAGCACGCACACCACTACACTACACTCCACTCACACAGCACGCACACCACTACACTCCACTCCACTCACACAGCACGCACACCACTACACTACACTCCACTCACACAGCACGCACACCACTACACTACACTCCACTCCACTCACACAGCACGCACACCACTACACTACACTCCACTCACACAGCACGCACTACACTACACTACACTCCACTCACACAGCACGCACTACACTACACTACACTCCACTCACACAGCACGCACACCACTACACTACACTACACTCACACAGCACGCACACCACTACACTACACTACACTCACACAGCACGCACACCACTACACTACACTCCACTCACACAGCACACACAGCACACTACACTACACTCCACTCACACAGCACGCACACCACTACACTACACTCCACTCACACAGCACACACAGCACACTACACTACACTCCACTCACACAGCACGCACACCACTACACTCCACTCCACTCACACAGCACGCACACCACTACACTCCACTCCACTCACACAGCACGCACACCACTACACTACACTCCACTCACACAGCACGCACACCACTACACTACACTCCACTCACACAGCACGCACACCACTACACTACACTCACACAGCACGCACACCACTACACTACACTCCACTCCACTCACTCACACAGCACGCACACCACTACACTACACTCCACTCCACTCACACAGCACGCACACCACTACACTACACTCCACTCACACAGCACGCACACCACTACACTACACTCCACTCCACTCACACAGCACGCACACCACTACTCTACACTCCACTCACACAGCACGCACTACACTACACTACACTCCACTCCACTCACACAGCACGCACACCACTACACTACACTACACTCACACAGCACGCACACCACTACACTACACTACACTCACACAGCACGCACACCACTACACTACACTACACTCCACTCACACAGCACGCACACCACTACACTACACTCCACTCACACAGCACGCACACCACTACACTACACTCCACTCACACAGCACGCACACCACTACACTCCACTCCACTCACACAGCACGCACACCACTACACTACACTCCACTCACACAGCACGCACACCACTACACTCCACTCCACTCACACCACTACACTCCACTCCACTCACACAGCACACACACCACTACACTACACTACACTACACTCACACAGCACACACACCACTACACTACACTCCACTCACACAGCACACTACACTCCACTCCACTCACACAGCACGCACACCACTACACTCCACTCCACTCACACAGCACGCACACCACTACACTACACTCCACTCACACAGCACGCACACCACTACACTACACTCCACTCACACAGCACGCACACCACTACACTACACTCCACTCACACAGCACACACACCACTACACTACACTACACTACACTCACACAGCACACACACCACTACACTACACTCCACTCACACAGCACACTACACTCCACTCCACTCACACAGCACGCACACCACTACACTCCACTCCACTCACACAGCACGCACACCACTACACTACACTCCACTCACACAGCACGCACACCACTACACTACACTCCACTCACACAGCACGCACACCACTACACTACACTCCACTCACACAGCACGCACACCACTACACTACACTCCACTCACACAGCACGCACACCACTACACTACACTCCACTCACACAGCACGCACACCACTACACTACACTCCACTCACACAGCACGCACACCACTACACTACACTCCACTCACACCACTACACTACACTCCACTCACACAGCACACACACCACTACACTACACTACACTACACTCACACAGCACGCACACCACTACACTCCACTCACACAGCACGCACACCACTACACTCCACTCCACTCACACAGCACGCACACCACTACACTACACTCCACTCACACAGCACGCACACCACTACACTACACTCCACTCACACAGCACGCACACCACTACACTACACTCCACTCACACAGCACGCACACCACTACACTACACTCCACTCACACAGCACGCACACCACTACACTACACTCCACTCACACAGCACGCACACCACTACACTACACTCCACTCACACAGCACGCACACCACTACACTACACTCCACTCACACAGCACGCACACCACTACACTACACTCCACTCACACAGCACGCACACCACTACACTACACTCCACTCACACAGCACGCACACCACTACACTACACTCCACTCACACAGCACGCACACCACTACACTACACTCCACTCACACAGCACGCACACCACTACACTACACTCCACTCACACAGCACGCACACCACTACACTACACTCCACTCACACAGCACGCACACCACTACACTACACTCCACTCACACAGCACGCACACCACTACACTACACTCCACTCACACAGCACGCACACCACTACACTACACTCCACTCACACAGCACGCACACCACTACACTACACTCCACTCACACAGCACGCACACCACTACACTACACTCCACTCACACAGCACGCACACCACTACACTACACTCACACAGCACGCACAAGACTACACTCACACAGCACACACACAGCACACTACACTCACCCGGCCTTGATCTTAAGTCCCGTCGCGGGGACAGCCCCTCTGTCCACATGTCTCCCCTGTGGCCGGTGCTCTCACTCCGGGTCTCTCCGGCACGCCCCTTAGTCACGTGCCCCGCTGAGCGGCCCGGAGCGCGCTGCGATCGCGCTAGTGACATTTCCCTCTTTTGCAGCGCGCGCCGGGCCGCTCAGCCTGTGCGCTACAGGGAATAATTGCCATGCGTTCTTTTACGCATGGCAATTATTTTGGGGGGTAATGGCGCCTCATCACGCGTCTATGACGCGTGGTGAGGCGTTAATGCGACCTCTGACTGTACCAATGGAGATACATCATGGAAGTAGACAAGACCCCCTAAGGCTGGTCATTGCCCGGTGTATTGGACCTCTCAGCAGGGTCATAACTTGAGGGGGTGTAGAGGTTGCGGTCGCACCCGGGCCCAAGAGGTTTAGGGGGCCCTTATGGTGTCACTTTCCCATATGAGAAGACTATTACTATAAACCATACATTATAGTCGGGGGCCTGGCACAGACTTTGCACTGGGGCCCATCAGCTTCTAGTTACGCCACTGCCTCTCACCTGTCATAAGGAAAACAGAATACTTTATATATCCCCCATAACCACTGGCCTATAAGCCTTAACAAGCATATTTTGCTTTGTAAATATCTTAAAAATCCAAGAATTATAATTCTTTTTACTCTGTACACTATGTATTATTCAATGCCCTCATTTTTAGATTCACTGTACTGCGATGTGCCCGTATATATACAGGATAGGAGTAGTAGTACTGTGCTGTGCCCATATATACAGGATAGGAGTAGTAGTAATGGGCTGTGCTCATATATACAGGATAGCAGTAATAGTACTGTGCTGTGCCTATATATACAGGATAGGAGTAGTAGTACTGTGCTGTGTCCATATATACAGGATAGGAGTAGTAGTACTGTGCTGTGCCCATATACACAGGATAGGAGTAGTAGTACTGTACTGTGTCCATATATACAGGATAGGAGTAGTAGTACTGTGCTGTGCCCATATACACAGGATAGGAGTAGTAGTACTATTTAGTTCTCATATATAACCAAATATCCAAAAGCAGGATTTGTGAACACATTTTTTCTTAAACCTCCTCAGAGCCTCTTGTGTAATCTCTAATCAGCGGGTGCAGTGCAGATAAGCGGAGATAAAATAGGATACGATGAAGTCATGGATGGAAGTGCATTCCCTAAAAGCTTGTCCTTACAATGCAATCCTAACATTTCCCATGGGGCCGTATAAATGGCGCACATACTCCCGGCCCTGTCTGGAGACTTCACTATTTTGCCAATTGTTCTACGAGGCTTTCAATAAAATGAGTTTAATTTCTTTCAGACGAGAAGCCTCAAGGGGCTGAGTCACAAAGAGTTAAAAAACCGGATAAAAGACAACATTGGGTGGCGCTGTATATCCCTCCATAGATAATGCTGCAGTGTCACCCTAGTTATGTACAATGCGTGGGCGCCCTGGAGTCACCTATAGACGGACACAGCGGGAGGAGGATGTATACTGTACCTTGTACTAGGATCCCACACACAGACTGAGGTATATGGAGCCACAATGTATGTCTATAGGTACACAATGGGGCACATTTACTTACCCGGCCCATTCGCGATCCAGCGGCGCGTTCTCTGCACAGGATTCGGGTCCGGCTGGGATTTAAGATGGTAGTTCCTCCGCCGTCCACCAGGTGGCGCTGCAGCGCCGAAAATAATCTTAACGCCCCGGAATGCACCATCCCATAGAAGGTGAAGGTGAGCGCTCCCCAAGCGACACATTTTCGGCATTTAAATGCGGCGGTTTTTCCGAATACGTCGGGTTTTCGTTCGGCCACGCCCCCCCGATTTCTGTCGCGCGCATGCCGGCCCCGATGCGCCACAATCCGATCGCGTGCGCCAAAAACCCGGGGCAATTCATGTACAAGCGGCGCAAATCGGAAATATTCGGGTAACACGTCGGGAAAACGCGAATCGGGCCCTTAGTAAATGACCCCCAATATGTTTTCTGATGGATACACATATATATATATTCTACTAGGAAATAATATCTCCATATTATGTGGTGTATACTGTTCCATCCTGCTGATTATATGTCATTGTGCTGTATTTTGGACCTAAGTACAAGCTCATGTCCAAATATACACAGTGATGTCACAGTACAGGGATAATACACACAGTGATGTCACAGTACAGAGATAATACACACAGTGATGTCACAGTACATGGATAATACACACCGTGATGTCACAGTACAGGGATAATACACACAGTGATGTCACAGTACAGGGATAATACACACAGTGATGTCACAGTACAGGGATAATACACACAGTGATGTCACAGTACAGGGATAATACACACAGTGATGCCACAGTACAGGGATAATACACATAGTGATGTCACAGTACAGGGATAATACACACAGTGATGTCACAGTACAGAGATAATACACACAGTGATGTCACAGTACAGGGATAATACACACAGTGATGTCACAGTACAGGGATAATACACACAGTGATGTCACAGTATAGATATAATACACACAGTGATGTCACAGTACAGGGATAATACACACAGTGATGTCACAGTACAGGGATAATACACACAGTGATGTCACAGTATAGATATAATACACACAGTGATGTCACAGTACAGGGATAATACACACAGCGATGTCACAGTACAGGGATAATACACACAGTGATGTCACAGTACAGAGATAATACACACAGTGATGTCACAGTACAGGGATAATACACACAGTGATGTCACAGTACAGGGATAATACACACAGTGATGTCACAGTATAGATATAATACACACAGTGATGTCACAGTACAGTGATAATACACACAGTGATGTCACAGTACAGGGATAATACACACAGTGATGTCACAGTACAGGGATAATACACCCAGTGATGTCACAGTACAGAGATAATACACACAGGGGCACATTTACTTACCTGGTCCAGTCGCGATCCAGTGGTGGGTTCTCCGGCGCTGATTCGGGTTCTGCCAGGATTCACTAAGGTCCGTGCGCCGATATTCACCAGGTGTCGCTGCTGTGCCGAGGTCCGCCGGAGTTCACCTGCTTTTTTCTGGTGTATGTGAGTGCTTGATCTTGCGACACAAATGGCTTTTTAAATTCCGCGATTTTTCCGAATCCTTCGGGTTGTCCGGTGGTCACGCCCCCCGATTTCTGTCGCGTGAAAGTCGGCGCGATTGCGCCAAAAATCGATCGCGTGCGCCACAATCCCGTGAAATACAGCGCAAAGAGGAAATATTCGGGAAAAACCTGACGAATTCGCGGCTGCGGACCCTTAGTAAATGTGCCCCACAGTGATGTCACAGTACATGGATAATATACACAGCGATGTCACAGTACAGGGATAATACACACAGTGATGTCACAGTACAGGGATAATACACACAGTGATGTCACAGTACAGGGATAATACACACAGTGATGTCACAGTATAGATATAATACACACAGTGATGTCACAGTACAGTGATAATACACACAGTGATGTCACAGTACAGGGATAATACACACAGTGATGTCACAGTACAGGGATAATACACCCAGTGATGTCACAGTACAGAGATAATACACACAGTGATGTCACAGTACATGGATAATATACACAGCGATGTCACAGTACAGGGATAATACACACAGTGATGTCACAGTACAGGGATAATACACACAGTGATGTCACAGTACAGGGATAATACACACAGTGATGTCACAGTACAGGGATAATACACACAGTGATGTCACATTACAGGGATAATACACACAGTGATGTCACAGTACAGAGATAATACACACAGTGATGTCACAGTACAGGGATAATACACAGTGATGTCACAGTATAGGGATACCACACAGTGATGTCACAGTACAGGGAGAATACACACAGTGATGTCACAGTACAGGGATAATACACACAGTGATGTCACAGTACATGGATAATACACACAGTGATGTCACAGTACAGAGATAATACACACAGTGATGTCACAGTACAGGGATAATACACACAGTTATGTCACAGTACAGGGATACTATACACAGTGATGTCACAGTACAGGGATAATACACACAGTGATGTCACAGTACAGGGATCATACACACAGTGATGTCACAGTACAGGGATAATACACACAGTGATGTCACAGTACAGGAATAATACACACAGTGATGTCAAAGTACAGGAATAATACACACAGTGATGTCAAAGTACAGGGATAATACACAGTGATGTCACAGTACAGGGATCATACACACAGTGATGTCACAGTACAGGGATAATACACACAGTGATGTCACAGTACAGGATAATACACACAGTGATGTCACAGTACAGGGATAATACACACAGTGATGTCACAGTACAGGATAATACACACAGTGATGTCACAGTACAGGGATAATACACACAGTGATGTCACAGTACAGAGATAATACCCACAGTGATGTCACAGTACAGGGATAATACACACAGTTATGTCACAGTACAGGGGTAATATACACAGTGATGTCACAGTACAGGGATAATACACACAGTGATGTCACAGTACAGGGATAATACACACAGTGCTGTCACAGTACAGGGATAATACACACAGTGATGTCACAGTACAGGGATAATACACACAGTGATGCCACAGTACAGGGATAATACACACAGTGATGTCACAGTACAGGGATAATATAGACTGGTGGAATGATTACTAACCCCCCTCTTAACATCTATAACTTAAAACCAGCACTTTACAAACAGCATTCAATCAACCTGTAGTAAACCCGAATAACATTGACATTGAGGCTCATGTTGGGTGGTGGAAAACCGGTCACAGCATTTATTAACAATTATTCTTTAACAATTTCAAACATTATTGAAAACATTAGGCACTTTTGGTGAAGGAAATGTCCATCCAACGGTAAACGGCTCGGGACTGCACTATGTCCATCTGGACTCCCAGATGGCAAGTCGGCCAGACGAGCAAAGTACACATCTCAGATCTCCATTTTCCGCCTGCTGTGACTTCAGAACTAAAGAAAAACACAATCATACAAAACAGTAAAACAGAACAACCAATAAATTAGGGAGGGAGGGAGGGACTGCTTCCTTGAGTGCCACAGTCAAGAGAGGAAGGGGGAGGAGACTCGCTCCCCTTATATACAAAACAAGAGGGGAGGAGGAAAGTGCTCTGCAGCAAACCTCCTCCCCTTAAAGTGCACTTATGATTATTAACCCCTTCCACCTCCACAACATCCTCCACCAGTCCAGGTGTACCCTCCGTAACCTGTCGGGCGTACACCACACACAGTGATGTCACAGTACATGTATAATACACACAGTGATGTCACAGTACAGGGATAATACACACAGTGATGTCAAAGTACAGGGATAATACACACAGTGATGTCACAGTACAGGGATAATACACACAGTGATGTCACAGTACAGGGATAATACACACAGTGATGTCACAGTACAGAGATAATATACACAGTGATGTCACAGTACAAAGAAGATACACACTGTGATGTCACAGTACAGGGAGAATGCACACAGTGATGTCACAGTACAGGGATAATACACACAGTGATGTCACAGTACAGGGATAATACACACAGTGATGTCACAGTACAGGGATAATACACACAGTGACGTCACAATATGGAGATAATACACACAGTGATGTCACAGTACAGGGATAATACACACAGTGATGTCACAGTACAGGGAGAATACACACAGTGATGTCACAGTACAGGGATAATACACACAGTGATGTCACAGTACAGGGAGAATACACAGTGATATATACATATATTATAGGTAATAATTATCCTCATTGCAGGTGAAATATCTGACACGATGCAGAGGAATCAGATGGATGGGGTCTGCTCTGCGTTAATGGATTGTTCTTTTGCCAGAATGTAAGTAATGACATTCCCTTTAATGAGCGCCATATTCCAATATTCCATGTATAATAAATGTCATTAATTACTATTAATTATGTAGGAGGAAAATGCCATGGCCTGGGCTTGGCTGGTGTTAATTATCTGATACTACAATCTCATTTAGTAGAGTCACTTATTAATGACCCTGATTACCCCTCATTACACAGGTCTCATTGAAATCAATGTGTCGGGTCCTCCGGAGCCAGAGATACTCTTTGTAGTTGTGTTCTAGGTCCGTGTTTTCCCGATCACTGTGCCGAAGCCCAATGTCGGGCTGGGGATAATTTAGTCTGGAGGATTGGGGGTGGCTGATGAAGTGGGATCCGTCTGCTTTTCTCTGGCTCATACCAGCCGGTTTTTAAAATTGTAGCCGGTTCGGTGATCCATGGAGAAGCCGGGCCACAATCTGGTTCCCTTTCCCAGGTGGGTCTGGAATCCCAACCCTGTCCTCACCTGTCCCTCTGACCACAGTACTGCTGCTACACTCCCTGACCTGCTCCAAATCAGCTGAACGTCCAACTTTCTCATGACACCACTAGTAGTGGATTATAATATAGGCAGTCTGGGCTATAGCCGGGGGCCTAAGTCTTCTAGGGGCCCCTGGACTACCCAAACCTTCCACCAAATGTTACACTGAGAAGGACCATCACCCATGTAATCCTCACACATCTTTTCCTGCTCTTAATATACATGTACGCAAGGGCCATTTTATGACCTTTGAAGGTCCTGAAACCGCAGATTGAACACATCCTCCATTCCCCAAGAAGCTGATTCTAGTTCCAGATGTAGGAAGTGACTCCAGACTTGTAGGGGCTATAATATTCATTCAGCCCAGGGCCCATGGTGGTCCTTACCCACCCCAGGACACCTGGATGGTCATGATTTATATTTTATTTATTTTGGAAATGTGTTTAGAAGTTCTCAAAAAGTTTTCAATAAACTTTTAGTGCTCCCCCGCTCCCCCACCACATGGATTGCACTATGTCTTAAGAAGTCAGGCTGTTCTTATTTCTCATGAGTATTTGATACTGGAAATCCTTTGAGTATTCCGAGGGAAGTAAAGGATTACATAGATTTGTTTTATTAAAGGTTCAGAGCAGGAGTAATCCAATATATATGGTGGGATTGGGGCACCGCGCTCCTTGTAGCCGGCTGCCGCCTTATTATACAACTATTGGGGGGGGGGGTGCACTTATTAATATGTCCTGGCTGTAAAGCTGCTCTGGTGGATGGTTATTAAATCAGATTAATGACACACGGCGATCCGACTTGTGGCAATGGGATTTTTTATTTCATATATCTGCTTCTGATTTATAAACCTTTTAATGATAGAAAACCCTCCGACTCGATGGCTGAAAGGAAACAGAAGTAAATTAACGCCAGTGACAGCTTTAAGACGTGTATATGAAAAATGTGCATGGCCGGTTTCATCAATGGAAGCCCACCCAGAACAGAGCGGGGGACATCAGAAGACCACGACCAAGCACCGGGGTCATACATGCAGAGATATGTACAATTCATTCAAGAGTGGAAAGTAGGGCATAGAGCACTCACAAAAGATGAAAGTAGGGCATAGAGCACCCACAAGAGAGGGAAGTAGCTTACAGAGCACCGACAAGGGAGGTAAGTAGACCATAAAGCACCCACAAAAGATGAAAGTAGGGCATAGAGAACCCACAAGAGAGGGAAGTAGCTTACAAAGCACCAACAAAAGAGGTAAGTAGCCTACAGAGCACCGACAAGAGCGGAAAGTAGGCCATAGAGCACCCACAAAAGTTGAAAGTAGACCATAAAGCACCCACAAAAGATGAAAGTAGGGCATAGAGCACCCACAAGAGAGGGAAGTAGCTTACAGAGCACCGACAAGGGAGGTAAGTAGACCATAAAGCACCCACAAAAGATGAAAGTAGGGCATAGAGCACCCACAAGAGAGGGAAGTAGCTTACAAAGCACCAACAAAAGAGGTATGTAGCCTACAGAGCACCCACAAGAGTGGAAAGTAGGCCATAGAGCACCCACAAAAGTTGGAAGTAGATCAGAGAGCACCATCAAGAGAGGGAAGTAGCCCATAAAGCACCCACACAAGATGGAACTATGCCATAGAGCACCCACAAAAGATGAAAGTAGGGCTAGAGCACCCACAAAAGTTGGAAGTAGATCATAGACCACCAACAAGAGAGGAAAGTAGCCTACAGAGCACCCACAAAAGAGGAAAGTAGGCCATAAAGCACCCACAAAAGATGGAAGCACACCATAGAGCACCCACAAAAGTTGGAAGTAGACCATAGAGCATCCCCAAGAGTTGGAAGTACACCATAGAGCACCCACAAGAGAGGTAAGTAGACCATAGAGCACCCACAAAAGACGATAGTAGGGCTAGGGCACCCACAAGAGTTGGAAGTAGGCCTTAAAGCACCCACAACAGTGGGGAGCAGATCATAGAGCACCAAAAATAGAGGGAAGTAACCTACAAAGCACCCACAAGAGAGGGAAGTACACCATAGAGCACCCACAAAAGAGGTAAGTAGAGCATAGAACACCCACAAAAGACAAAAGAAGGGCTAGAGCACCCACAAGAGATTGAAGTAGATCCAAGAACACCAACAAGAGATGGAAATAGCCTACAAAGCACCCACAAGAGAGGGATGTAGATTATAGAGCACCAACAAGAGAGTGAGGTACATCATAGAGCATCCCCCCAGAGATGGAAGAAGACCATTCAAAGAAACTATTGTCATTTGCCAGGCAAGATTGAACTGTGTCTTCAATGTTTAAAGCAGCACAGTCTGTGCCTTCATCATTTATAGCTAGAAACAGGGAAGCAATACTCTCTGTGCTGCAGTATTGATAGGGAGAAACAAGGAAGCAGTAATGTCTGTGCTGTATCATTTATATGGAGAAACAGGGAAACAATAAAGTCTGGGGGGGGGGGGGGTATTTATCAGGACTTCTGTGTTACTATAGTGGCATAGAAGCCCTGAAATAAGTGCATAGCCTATCGCTATCACTTGCGATTATTTTCCCCAGGGGGCGTGGATTGGGCGTGAAGGGGGCGCGGCCGTCGCAGGGCGGACCTGTCCTGGCGCACTCGCTGTAGTTAGGACCTGGTGCAAAAATAAAACGCTGTGGGTGTCGGCACATCTACATGTGAGAAACATGATCTCTGAGACCCCTGCTCAGGCCACCCCTTTATATATTGCTATATTGCTTACAAAACCTCCTTACGGATTGATAAACGAAGAACTCAATATCACCTCCTATAGGCCCTGGTATGAAAATGAAGCAGAAAATTTGGGCCATGGTATGAAAATCGATTCCTGTGCCATAATTTTGCATTCATTCTCTCACTCTGCATTAGATCAGATAAAGTACTTTATATCCATACATTTGCATAAGAAAACCTTATATACAGCCAGAAATTATTCCTATCTCCATTTACTAATGTACTAATGAAGGCAACAAACTGCTGTATACAGGAGGGAGGCGGCTGTATACATTACCGGGATGTCCTGCACAGTAATGTCCTCCATAAATTATCCTCAGCTCATCTCTCTTGGGTCACATCAGAACTGTTACCAATGTTTTAGTCCTATTCTTCACAGAAATTGCTTTCTTTGCCAGAATCAGGTCAGTTTTTCTATCTGACTTCTAATGTCTCCGGACCTGTATACGGAGGAGTCCGAAAACACGGACAACCTTCACTCAGTTAAGCTGTTTGTGGTTCGGGGGGTCAGTAAATCCAGCAGTGTTCAATGGACTTCAATCCTACAACTTGCCCGAATAAAAAACTTTTAAAGGGGTTGGTCAGGAATAACTTTTGAAAGGAACCTGTCATCAGCAGCCCTTTTTCTGCCCCCACCCCCCCATTTCTCCGTGGAGAATAGTGTGCACATTGGCAAGGAGTTTTTATAATGAAACTGGAAGAAAAGTTAGATGAAAGTTTACCTTTTTCTATGCAGAGCAGTGTCTCGTGTCCCTCGGGAGAACCCAGTCCGTCGTTGGGTCAATTTAAAATTTTTAAAACCCCCAATCCCACATGTTTGAAATTGATGCATGACAGGTTCCCTTTTGGTTGGTTGATGGGGTAAACACATGACTCAACTACTTGGTATCATCTAAACAATTGTACGAACCCCAGTAAATATTCCCCGGCAGGAGTTTGGGGGTTGTGTGGACCCACGCAGCCACGACTTGGGACTTCCTGTGACTTCCTGTGTCCTGCTGGATAGGGGAGGGGCATGTGGATATCCTTGGCACACAGCATACAGCAATGACTGAGCTGCCCCTTCCATCTGTGGAAACCAGCAGGAGACAGAGTGGTGTTACTGGGGTAAGTACTATATAGTTGACCCTATAAAAAACCCTTAAACAATGGACAACTTAAATTCATGAGATGGATTTCAAATCAACATCTGTTGAAAGGGTCTTCGCCAGCGATGTAGGGACAAATATCTGCAATCTGTGAAAAAAACAAACATCAAGTGTCAAGTTTCCCTGTAGCCCACCACAAGGGAGCTGAAGAATTACACAAAACTTACACTAAAGATGTTCCAAAGCCAGACAAACAAGACAGGGCTCACTGCTCATGTGCAAACACTGCAACACTGTTGCACACTCACAAGATTCCAGAGAAGAAGGGGGCGGGGCAATTCTGAGGGAGACCAGGGGAGAGTGAGGCAGTGGAACAGCCCATGAAGCTGCAGCACGAAAAGGCTCTGGTAATGCCCCCCCAGAGCCCTTGAGACTCATTAGCATAATTCTAAAAGTTGATTTTACAAGGAAAGAGGCCATGGGTAACAAATATAAGAAGATACCACAGTCCTGGTACCTGGATCTATGAGTAAGTGTCCCTGGTTTGTCATGATGGATTTTGATGGTAGATTTTGTTTAAATTTTGTTTGGAAAAGTGTGCATTGAAGTTTCATAATGAAGCTAATGTCTACTTAAACAGCTCTATAACACTTTGCCTGTAGTCTCAGATGTGTTAGGGTTCTAGACTCCCTTCAGCAAAACTAAAAAAAAGCCAAAATAAATTAATGAAAACATTATTTTAGCAAGTTTATGGAAAATTGAAGGGCCACCGGACCTCAGCGTATACAATGAGATCTGAGCTTTGACACCCAAAAGACCTTTCTCCATCTCTTTATTTAACCTGGTTAAATAATATGAAAAGATATCCAATACATCTCTGCTATGCAATAAAATAAAAAAAATATCACTGCGTGCAGGATTTCACATCAAGAACTGAAAACGGCAGCAGAACTGTTTGCTTTGGCGCTGCCCACCACAACACAGATGTACTGGGCTAGCGCAAAAATTGTTTTGATATGGTAAATTATATAGGAAAAAATGTAAATACTAATTACGCACAGGATAGCCAAAAATAATAGCATGGATATCATATAGAATACAGAGGCACAGCTTGAGATTTAGGACCTGTTGCCAACCGCTATGTGTCATACCAAGTCCTATATATTTTGTAAAGAGAAAAGCATATTTTCAACAGTTTACAACAGATTTCCAGACCATGTGACTGCACTAAGGTAGGTAGGTGAGTGTTTATAGTGATGGAGAGATAGGTGAAGGTTAAATCCTTTAGTGGTTTTGTTCACCTGGCTTTCAATCAGCTCATTGTTTAGCTATAAAACCTTCTTGGGGCTGGATATATCTGCCAGTTATTTGTTTACCTACATGTATCTTTGATCTTCCTCACCTAGGTTTGAGTTGCCTGCCTAATTCTTAGGTTTTTGGCCTTCCCTAGTCTCCTGATTTTGAACTATTCTGCCATTTGGTTGCGACTTTGATTTAGAACTGACTATGCTCCATTCTTTACAGTCTCTGATGTACCCAAACTTTCCCTTTTTCCCTGTCCCTCAAATAAGTAAGTGGAGGAAGCGTTGCCCAGTTGGGGGCAATCATCGAGGAAGAAGGGACAATGGGGAGGTTATTCTTCAGGGCTCTTTCTCCCCTCCTGACCTGATGTGCAGCCACCATTAGAGGGTGCGCACTGCATAGAGATTATTACAGCACCCATTGAGTTGAGGACTAGCTCTATAAATCCACAATGAGCTCCCCCTAGTGGTACTCAGTGACTTAAATATATAGACCTTTTATAGAAGTGCACACCCCTGCCGATGCAAGGCAGAGGGGTTGTTGCGAATACATCCCAAAATGTAGCTTGCAGCCTGTGAAGGGTCTGATCAACCCCCCAGCAGGTCACTACATAACACAGGGGAACACTGCAGCGGTAGAATCTGCCTGGTAAGGCAGGAGTTAATTGTTGAATGTGATGTAAAATGTGTTAACCAATCACATTTGTTCTGATATTGTATCTGTAAGCTGGGATGCGATTGGAGGAGGAACCACCACCTGACCAGTGGGAGTAATAAAACCCCTGGTCAGGAAAGTTCCAGAGTTAGTGTGGATTAGAGACTCAGTAAAGTCAGTGCAGTCAGCACACCAGACCAGAGCAGGAGAGCTCAGCTCCCTGCCTGAACAGCTCTGAGGAGCCAGTTAGTGAGAGAAAGGGGTATCATCCTACCTTTAAGGGTGATATCTGAAGCAACCAAGGACAAGCTGAAGCATCCTACTAGGACACAGCTACCTCGCAGCCTGCCCTTGCATCCAGGCTGAAGATCCATTCCTGTGGTTCCCTCACCAACTGCATCTCCAGCATCCTACCATCTGTCAAGGCACATTGCTACTGTTCCTATCGGTTCCAATAAAGAACTGTAAGTTATTTTTGTTCAACGTCTGCCTCCGTCTGGTCCCTGCTACTACGGCTGTCACCATCACGGGCACCCTATCCACTACACAGAGACTCATACTCCAGACATCAAAGGGTTGCCCCAGGGAGAACTACTATAGCAGCCTCTCCCTCATCATTTCTTGCCAACACCACCCTGCTGGAGACCTGCCAGGCTGTACGACAGCCCTCCGGTTCCCCATACCAAGCACCGTGACACTAGCATGCCTAGGCCACTACTGCCAGCCACTCAGGTATTCCGGGCCCTGGCTGTCTCCAGGCCCCAAGAAAAGGCTAGGCCCTGGTGGGGGATGTTGCAGAAGCTGAATGCATTTTGGCCTGTGCTTAGCATTTTGTAACCACAGATGGAAATAATGCAAATAACCATTTTGGTACTTCTTGGGCGTGGCCATAAGGTCCAATGCATTCTCACTTTCATGGGCGGAGCAGGGCTCTGTCATTTCAGGTGGAGTGGGAGGTGACTGAGTGGTAAAACTGGGCACACAATGGGTCTCATGACCACACCCATGTTGCACTGCAATCCTCATTTGCATATACCTAAAAATGCTCAAGAACGATAAATTTATACATTTTTCCTTAATGGGTTAAAATAGCTCCAGAGCAAAGGTTTACGTAGTAGATTTATTGTTTGAAGCTGTCCAGTCTCTGGTTGAAATAAATGGACTCCTCATGTTTCCACACTATGTATGTATGGAATAGCAATTATGTCGGCATTGGATCCCGCATCCAGGAGCTGAACAGTAGATCTCTGCTTCTTCTCCTTCAGTTAGCACAGTCGCCTTATCCTCCGCACTTCTAATACCTAAATTGCTTCAGGTGTTGATTATGTTTCTGCAGTTTTAGAATTTTTTTATAACTTTTTTTTTTTGTTTTTAAATCTGCTAATTGCCCAGTTCACATTTTAACAAGTGGAGATATTTTAGGGAGCAGGAGATGCCCTGAAATAGAGAGTAAAGTGCTAAATCATGTGTATACTCAAGATCTAAATGGTGTTGACCCACATTTTTGGGCTATGTCACTTACGATGCTTCTGGTAGTCCTGTCCTGAATGCTCCTTGGATAAAGGGGTTGGCCACTTTTCAATTAATCTCTTTTATTAGACATGTCTCTGCATGTATATGCACCTGTACCTTTACCTTCTTTGAGAGATTTAGCCTTTCTCTGCCACTGTGTAATTTTCTCTCACAGTCCGTCTCACTGACAGACACAGGGAGAGAGGAAGCAAGAGAGCAGGATAAGTCATAACCCTCCTGCAACAGCTCCGCCTATTCATCAGAGCTCAGACATGTAAACAAAGTTTCACTGAGAATTTGCCGAGAGCATTAAAGTAAGTTGCAGGACTGCTGAATCACTGAATGCTGAACATTTAGGGATTATTATAAAGGCACATGGGCTACTTATGTACAATCACGGCCAACCCCTTTAATGGCCCACGGTGGCATTTATTTCACTGATAAAGCATACAAGGCGTATCATAGGTTCTTAGTCCAGAAAACATTTAAGAAGGGGTGGCCTGATGACACCATCAGAAGTAAGGTCCGCTCAAGTCATTGAAGTCCTACCCCCAATAAATGCCCAATAGAACATATTTTAAGTGGAGATCTTACAAACCCCATCACTTTTCATGCTATACTACGTCGTATTGGCTAGGATTGTCTAGGACAATTTTGGACAATTTCAGGAGTGTTCTTGAAGCAAATTTGAGCAAAAGTCATATGATATTCATAGAACGTATTATTCTTAGGTAAGGGAATGGACGGGGCGATATCAGATCAGCTGTTTTAGAAAACTGAGTTCACTTCTTAAAGGACATCTACCACCAGGATGAAAACCAAGCACACTAAACCAAGCATACTAATATAGTGGTGTGTACCCCCTCTGCCAGGATCTGCTCTTCACTTAGCTTTTCATGCCCTGGTTTTAAAACAAAAAGGCTTAAAAATTATGCAAATGAGTCTGTGGAGCTCCAGACTCCATAGGTGTTTATGGAGCCTGGAGCCCCTTAGGCTCATTTGCATAATTTAAATCCTTTTTTTCTTTAATACCAGGGCATAAGAAGCTTAAAGAAAAGCAGATCCTGCCAGAGGATGCACACACCGGTCAGTGTGCTTGGTTTACACACCTTCATCCTGGTGGTAGATGTCCTTTAAAGGGGCGTGTACTATCCTGGCCGGGCCCTTGGAGCTGAGGCTACACCACACCCCAATAGCCTTTGCAGCTAATTTACATATTACTAAAATAACGTTTTTAAAAAATTAGGTTAAGTTCCAGGATTATTAAATTACAGATTAAGGCATAGACAGCAGGAGGAAGCTACCATCACATC
This sequence comes from Engystomops pustulosus, assembly GCF_040894005.1. NCBI lineage: Eukaryota > Metazoa > Chordata > Amphibia > Anura > Leptodactylidae > Engystomops > Engystomops pustulosus. The sequence continues at coordinate 195,719,603 of NC_092414.1, read as the reverse complement.
TACTTCTGATGGTAGATTCCTCATGGTAGGTTTCCTGGCACAGTGCCATACATCGTATAATGGCTGGTCTTGGTGTTGCAACCTAAATGGAACTGAGCTGCTCCTACACAGTCTTCCTAACAATCCCGTACAATCTGATCGTGCAATCAAAGCCTTTTTTCCAATTCTAATTTAAAGTAATATGACTTCAGGATCTGACTACAAAGGATTAGTTTGTTGTCTGTTACTATAGTGATGCAGAGGATTGTATGATTGGACAAATATAAATGAATTTGTAGACAGACATGTCTTAGGTTTTTATTAATATATCTCAGGTGCTAGGTTCACTTTAATGGCGCATGGTTCTATGTGACATAATATACTCGCTGCCTGCAGGGACGACATGGCGTTTAGCTGCCTGTTTATACAGCAGCTAAATATAGACTTCCTGAGCAGGGGGGCTGTAATGTGTTCATGCTGGCAGTGACGTGCCCGTGCAAAGTACAGCAAAACCGAGGGGAATATTGCACAGATCAGTGGAGAACTCAACACACTGAAGTAATCAGAAGAAACACTTCCTTGCTGGTCGAGCATACAGGGCTCTGCAAAAGTATCCACACCCTTGGATATTCTAGTTACCCCAACAACAAGTGAACCATATCCCTGTGGTATGAACTTTAATGCATAGATGAAATCCTTTCAGGAGTAAGATATAGAAGTCCTTGCTTGGGGATAGTTTGTCAATATGTGATTTGTGGATTATCACTGGGCTATTGAAGGACACCCAATTTTCGGTTATGGAACCATTCTGATGTAGATGTTGCTTCATATTTTGTGTCATTGAGGCAGATTTATCAAGTTGCCGAAGAGTAAGAATGTGCTTAGTTGCCCATTGCAACCAATTACAGGTGCTCATGAATATTTTAAAGGGGAGCTGTAATTGGTTGCTATTACTCTTAGGCAGATTGATATATCTGCGCAATCGTCCTGCTAAAAGATGAACTTATGCCCAGGGGTGAACCTAAACTTTCTGAGGCGAGTTACAGAATTGGTGCTTTCTTCTACCCCATGCAGTATTCACTTATCAGGTTATCTTTTTAGTAAGTGGGTTCTCCATATGCTGACCTCAGGTGTGAAGAGTTGCTATTTTTACGTGTCAGGTCCTGCTTTGTAGCAGATAACTGCTCCCCTGATGCTGCCCCCCATCTTGGTGCAAGGGTGCATCTCATGGATGTCATCATCTCTCATCTCTGATCTGTCTCATCTCTCTTTTTCTATGTGTCAGATACTAGTAGAATGTTCAGAAGGTAAATGAAAGTGTATATAAACCCTGTACCCTGATAATCTGATCACATTGTCAGCTCATAGAAGTAGATGCACTGACCGTCCTAGTGAGTGATAGGAGCTAAAACAAGAGTAAAATTGTAAAGTAAGGTGGTTAAAAATTATCTGCTCCACGCGTAGAAAATAAACGGACTGATTAAAGGGTAAAAGGTTTAAAAGATTAAAGTAAAATTTTAAATAACGACTAATTACATATTAGCTTATATTTTAAGGACCCATTTGTATCGGAATGATGCTTATTCCTGGAATACCCCTTTAAATGTTCTCTATTTTCACTTATGATGGTGGTCTCCATTGTTTCAAGGCCTTGACGAGTGATCAAATACAGACTTTGTGACATTTTTCCCTTGTTTTATTGATGTTACCAACTTAACGACAATGGGGCTCATTTACTAAAGGTCCACGGATTACACAAACGTCAGATATTCCGGCATTTTCCGATTTGCGCCACATTTAAAAGGGGATTGTGTTGCACATGATTGGATTTTGGCGCAATTGTGCTGGCTTTCATGCGACAGAAATCAGGGGGCGGCCGTTGGACAATCTGACTGATTTGGACTGAGCGTTGGATTCAACTTTGCTGTGTTGCAAGACAATGCACTTACATGCACCAGGAAGAAGAAGCTGAACTCCGGCGGACCTGAGCGGGGAATCAACACATGCAGGATATCGGGCGCGCGATCTTGGTGAATCACGGCACAATGCATTATCGTCAGATGTTCCGGATCGCGCATCGCGACGTGGACAGGTAATTAAATGTGCCCCAATAGGTCCATGTCAACAAGCCCCACTCACCATTATAAAAAAATTTCTTAATGTAATAAAAAAAATCCTTAGTGGCCTGGGTTGGTAGGAGGCTATATTGTTAATTTCTCTATGACAGGTAAAAAAGTAAAGTGGTCGATAGTAAATTTCGGTTGTTCCCGATCGTTAGTCCTAGGAAACTCTACTGAAATAGGATGCACTTAGTAACTCCCCAACCAAAGCTAGGATCTTTTAGTTAAATTGTGATGCTACTTTATGAGACAACCCTATGTATAATTTACTAGTTTTGTCACTTGTTGTAAGAAGAAGATAACTTTCATGGTGGCTAAAATGTCCATGTCCTTCCTTACCCTTAAATTGCCCCTTGAACCAAAGAATTCAGGAAACAGACTTCCACCAGCTGTTGGGAAATTACGAGTCCATGCATTTAGCTATAAAAGCCATTGGATGTCCAACCCTAATCTACAGACGTGCAGGGAAATGTCTAGTCTAATTCGGAGTGGGTAACATGCTCCGCGACAATTATTATTCTAGTTTTGATGACAAGAGGTTAAGTGGACCACTTCACCCCTATGGACTTTGACAACGGTTATCTGATGTTTTATCCTTCGAGACTGCGTTATTTCTTGTTGGGTTTTTGCCCATTTGGTCTCTTGCCCACATAGCTAAAATGTTTCTTGGTTTAAGGTTTCAATCTTTGGGGGCACTGAAATTTGGCACGGGTCCTGGGAGAGATTTGTGCTCAATGCAGCTAGTATCTTCCTATGCTCCTTTCACGGCTGTACTTGACCTTTATGCTTCTTCAGTATCTCTTACTCGACAGCTTTAATCTGTCCCTGAAATGTGTTTTGGAAGTCATCTCAACATCTATGGACATAAGTGATTGCAGCTGTAGCGGTCAGCTGCTGCACCTCCTGCCACTGCCGTCTCCGCTCTAGGACTCTCGCTATTCATCCATCCTCCTGCTTCTACCACTGATGTTTCCGCTCTAGGACTCTCGCTATTCATCCATCCTCCTGCTTCTACCACTGATGTCTCCACAGTAGGACTCTCAATATTCATCCATCCTCCTGCTTCTACCACTGCCGTCTCCACACTAGGACTCTCAATATTCATCCATCCATCCTCCTGCATCTACCACTGCCGTCTCCGCTCTAGGACTCTCGCTATTCATCCATCCTCCTGCTTCTACCACTGCCGTCTCCGCTCTAGGACTCTCGCTATTCATCCATCCTCCTGCTTCTACCACTGCCGTCTCCGCTCTAGGACTCTCAATTTTCATCCATCCTCCTGCTTCTACCACTGCCGTCTCCGCTCTAGGACTCTCAATATTCATCCATCCTCCTGCTTCTACCACTGCCGTCTCCGCTCTAGGACTCTCGCTATTCATCCATCCTCCTGCTTCTACCACTGCCGTCTCCGCTCTAGGACTCTCAATATTCATCCATCCTCCTGCTTCTACCACTGCCATCTCCGCTCTAGGACTCTCAATTTTCATCCATCCTCCTGCTTCTACCACTGCCGTCTCCGCTCTAGGACTCTCGCTATTCATCCATCCTCCTGCATCTACCACTGCCGTCTCCGCTCTAGGACTCTCGCTATTCATCCATCCTCCTGCTTCTACCACTGCCGTCTCCGCTCTAGGACTCTCGCTATTCATCCATCCTCCTGCTTCTACCACTGCCGTCTCCGCTCTAGGACTCTCGCTATTCATCCATCCTCCTGCTTCTACCACTGCCGTCTCCGCTCTAGGACTCTCAATTTTCATCCATCCTCCTGCTTCTACCACTGCCGTCTCCACACTAGGACTCTCAATATTCATCCATCCTCCTGCTTCTACCACTGCCGTCTCCGCTCTAGGACTCTCGCTATTCATCCGTCCTCCTGCTTCTACCACTGCCGTCTCCGCTCTAGGACTCTCGCTATTCTGAACTGGTAGAAGCATATAGCACAAATAAATCTAGGTAGTCTCTAGAGATGAGCGAGTATACTCGTCCGAGCTTGATGCTCGTTCGAGTATTAAGGTACTCGAAACGGCTCGTTGCTCGGACGAGTATTTCCCCTGCTCGAGATCGAGCATTTAATTAAACAAACACAGTGAAGAACAATGAAGAATAGAATAAAAACAGTGAACACAGGATCATTTAAGTGAAAAACACAGTGAAGAACACAGTGAAGAATAGATTACAGATGTTCGGCACATATGCTTACTTGTCGGAAGATACAAGCGGAACGGCAGCAGGGAGACATCGCGCAGCAGGGAGACATCGGGCGCAGCAGGGAGACATCGGGCGCAGCAGAGACACATCGGGCGCAGCAGAGACACATCGGGCGCAGCAGAGACACATCGGGCGCAGCAGAGACACATCGGGCGCAACAGGGAGACATCGGGCGCAGCAGGGAGACATCGCGCGCAGCAGGGAGACATCGCGCGCAGCAGGGAGACATCGGGCACCAGGGAGACATCGGGCAGCAGGGAGACATCGGGGAGACTTCAGTGGAAGAAGAGGAGCGGATCCCGGGACAGCGTATCTCCTCTCCCGACAAGTAAGCAGATGTGCCGAACATCTGTAATCTATTCTTCACTGCGTTTTTCACTTAAATGATCCTGTGGTCACTGTTTTTATTCTATTCTTCACTGTTCTTCACATCTGTTAACTTGTCGGGAGATAATATATACGCACGGAACAGTGAAGAAAAGATTGCAGATGTTTGCATACATCTGCTAACTTATCAGAAGACATTCTTTTTCGATTAAATAACACATTTTATTCCCGAACCATGGTCCCTTTGAAAAATGCTCGAGTCTCCCATTGACTTCAATGGGGCTCGTTATTCGAGACGAGCACTCGAGCATCTGGAAAAGTTCGTCTCGAATAACGAGCACCCGAGCATTTTAGTGCTCGCTCATCTCTAGTAGTCTCCCATCCAAAAACTTTTAATGGTAAGAATTCAAATAGGAGCTTCACTAAATATTTCAAAAATAGCTAAATTTGACCAATGAAGATTTATTTTAGAAAATACTTCCTGCCCAATTCCGGTGTAGTTGGTTTTGTAGGATGTGCTACACTATCGAAGGCTCAACCCAACTTGTTACTACAACCTTTCCACTTCTGGTTTCTAAACCTGTTTGTGAGGTTTGTATTCCTTTTCTACTCCTGTTCTGTCTTATTCCAATTCTAGTGACCCATCCCCAATTTCTTTCATCCGTCACTTCTTTTCTTGGCATCTTTTCCCTCCTTTTTTCATTGATGTTATACGTCAATATGTGATGGTAGAATGTTAGATCTGATCAGTTGGTCATTTACTGGTGGTTACATTTCTGTTTTTGCATGATTAGTCTATTCTTATGCTATCCGCACAGTTCAGATAGTGTATGTCACACTTCTTCCTGATTCCCTATATACATGAATGCTGGAAACAAGCCATTACCAGACTCATCTTCTAGTGAGAACAAAAGGATAGGCTGTTTATATACCATAATGCATCTGCCATCAGTAAAGAGGTCAACCCAATATCCATGAGCAGGGGTGGATTAGGACTGCCATGGGCCCTGGGCAGTATGAGTATTATAGCCCCTACAAGTCTGGAGTCACTTCCTACATGTGGTACTAGAATCAGCTTCTTGGGCAATGGAGGATGTGTCCCTTCTACCTGCTTTCAATCTCCTTTCATCACCCTTGGAGGGCCTTCAAAGATCCTGAAATGGCTCTTGTGCACATGTGTATTAAGAACAGGAAAAGATGTACAAGAATTTCATGGGTGAAGGCTCTTCTCAGTATAAAATTAGATCGGTGGTTTGGGCGACCATGGGCCCCCTAGAAGGTTTGGGCCTATATTATAATCCACTACTGTCCATGAGATGGTCGGCTTGATCTAATGGAACTCCTGAGTTTGGAAGACTTACTTACTTTACAGGTTTCAACTATAACTGGAGCTTCTATTCCAGGCCCAGATTATGGAGAAAGTAAGCTCCTAAGGGGGGCAGGCGTCCGCTGCAGCGTTGTACTAGAACTGGTAAGACCCAGCAGCTCAGTTACATCTGGAAACATCTGGCGATGACCAGTAGTAGGAGCTTCATTGCTGCTTCCTCTAACTATTACATAACTGACTCAGCTACATAGTATCAATTGGAGAAGACCTGCCACCTCCTAAGGCTTTCAAGGTATCTCTGACCCGACCTGTTCCAGCTAGATTGCAGGAGAGAAGCTGCCGAAAGACATCCCGGGGTATTAATTACCTGAACACCCAATGTCAAAATGCAGCAAGTGGTGAAAAGAATATTTAAGGAGAAGTCCATCCAAACATATCCAATTATTCAGTAACTTTAAGTTTGGACCTCAGGTGAGATACTACATTTAACGAAACATACTAAGCCCTTTCACCTTTGTCAAAAAGTGTTGAAGGGGGCAAGTAGATGATGTCTGGTTTGGCACATATTAATGGCTACCCAGGCCAATGACCAACCCATTAATGAGCCTTGAAAAATGACTGGGAGGGACTGAGAAAAGGAACAGAAAAGGAACGGCCATGGCTCAAGTTTCAGAAGATCTTCTTTAACTATTTTTTTGTGTACTATTCCTACAAATAATACTTGAAATGAATTAACGTAATGTCACAACAATGTTCTAAATGAAGGGAACTTTGGGAACTTGTCCTTATACTAGGATTCACTATTCCCCTCCAGAGAGTCAACCCAAGAGGATGTAAGAGATAAAGATGTTTATTGACGGGGTTAGGACTGAGTATATAATTACTAGTCTCTGCTCGATTTTCTAAACGAACCTTAATTGCATTTTGGCACAGCCCTTCCCATCTAAGTATCATTTGCAGGAAAAACGGAAGAGCCAAAAACAATAATTAAGATACTGAGTGAGGCTGTGTAAATTCCTACAATACTTCTTTTTACGGAACCATTTTATTAGTACATATTCAGCAGATTTTTATCCTCGATAGCAAATTTTCTTATTTAAAAAACTGCACATATTGAGACTGTAGAGGTTTAGATAAGTGTGGTTTAGTCATTTTTATGTCCTACCATAATGCCCTGGAGTTGGGCCATTACTAAATTAACATGGTGTTCATGCAAGTGGATCCAGACAGGACTGATCACCCACTGGTCCCAACAACTCAGGCGTCTTTCGATTGGTCCATTGGCAGCACGGTGGCTGAGTAGGTAGCACTGGGGACCTGGGTTCAAGTCTCTGCCAAGAGTTTGTATGTTCTCTCCGTGTTTGTGTGGGTTTCCTCAGGGTCCTCCGGTTTCCTACCACACACCAAAACATACTGGCAGGTTGATTAGATTGTGAGCCCCATTGGGGACAGGGACTGATTTGGCAAACTCTGTGCAGCGCTGCGTCATCTGTGTGTGCTATATAAATGAAAAATTATCATTATTTATAGATTTGCCATTCCTCTCAAGGATTTGTTACCCAGTTGCTGCTGTTGGAATTCTCTATAATAAACTGAGTTGTTTTGTTACAAACTTCTTTTTTCTTTTCTTTTGCTTCAACCTGCTGGCCAATAACAAGGTGTGGATGAGGCCTTCCTAAGGACATAGTGCAGCCAAGCCTGTCCCTCCTGTCCCAGCCCACATCCTACACTTTCACCTGCTCAGCTCTACATGTACATGTGCCCATCAGCCACAGACAGGACTGTGAGGGGGAGAGTAGATGTTGCAGATTTTCTGGAACACAGATGGAATATTTCTTTATACATTTCTTAGTTTTAATGAAGTTTGAGACAAAAATTTGGGGTATACATGTGCCTCTTCTGGTATTTTTTAAAAACAAATTAACTTTTTGCGCAGTTGGACAAATATAATAAACCGTGTAAATCTCGGTCTTAAACTGCAGCAGATTTATCACAGTGTCTGATTGTGAATGATGAATCTGTCACACTATTCACTGTCTAGTCTAACTTTACGTCTCCTATTTGTTGTTTTAGTTTGGGACAGAAAATTGCTCCTCAGATTTGGCACATAACGGTGCTGCTGTGTCACAGCCGTCTGCCCACTAAACTATGCGCTTTTTTCCATTTAAGTCATAAAAATGTCTAGAAAGTGTCTAACACAGTGAATAAATCATTAGTACAGTATGTGTACATGGGAAGAAGCACTATTTATAGTCATTACATGATTTGTATTCACCATTTGTAGAAGTTTCTCCTCCTCGGACTCTAATTCTTTGTTATCTCAGGGCTGGTGGCTATAATGTTGTTTCCCATACCAAGCACACAGAAAGAATCTATCACATACACAAAAGCATCTGCAAGATCATATAGGACTGTGGTGGCGAACCTATGGCACGGGTGCCAGCGGTGGCACTCGGAGCCCTTTCTGTGGGCACCCCGGCCCAACACAGAGTTTGCCAGCTATGACTCAAGGCTGTCTCATTGGAGCTCCTGCTCTTGGTCCCCTGATCCTTCCTCTTCAGGGGACCCTGGAGGGATGCTACAATACAAACTTCTCCATCATCTTTCTATTGTATTGTTGAACTCAGGACGCCAATACGATTAAAACCTGTGATACAGCAGATCAATAAATTAATGCTTAAATTGTCATGTTGGCACCTTGTGACATATAAGTGGGTTTTTGTTGAGGTTTGGGCACTCTGTCTCCAAAATGTTCGCCATCACTGAGACATCACAGAGCAGTACTAACCTGTACTAGTGTGAATAAAGCACTTGGGGTGAGATACAGCCGCAGAGCATTGGAAAGGTGGAGGGATGAGCGCTGCTCACCCCTCCACTTTATATAGTGAGTCATGGCGCCCCAACGTAAATACAAGGAAAAGATATGCTATGTTTTACCTGTGCACGGTAGGGTTTGTGCACCGTACCACTACCTTGCGCCATGGGCGTCAATGGGGTAGTGTTTGTGGCCAGATGTAGATCCCCACTATGGCAATGAAAAGGGGCCTAAAGGGACTTGTTGCCTGATGCACTGTAGAGCAGCCAATCAGCCATCTTTACGCCCCAAGCATCTAGACATGGCTGTGATCGGCTAGGTGGACACCTGGTGGACACACCATAGCCTAGTTGTTAAGAGCGTGGAGCTGTCTGATTGGCTTCTCTGCAGACCTACAAGCAAAATCCCCGGGTTAGGTGGAGCTGCCGAAGGGAGGACGTCGTACCTAATGCTTGGGTCCCCTCATCTCTACTCAAAACTACTGTCCTGTGGCAATCCATCTCACATGTAGGATGGCTAATGCATTTGTCATCCACTGTCTTCTGGAAGAGTAAAGTTGGGTTTGAGACTATAACTATGAGGACCCCCATCAGGGCAAAACTAACTTCATAATACATTGACTTTTCGTCAATGAAGAGCTACTTTATCTTCCCTGTTCTTGCCTGTGCTATGGAAGGAACGTAGTGGTTACTGGCTAACAAAACTGTGGTTCTGCTGGATTAAAGACTCTTCTTTTACAACTTTATTGAAAGAGTTTACTTATTCTGTCTCTACCACTAACAGATTTTGAGTAAAAGCATTTCATATGCCAGAAATATGCATGGAGATGACCTCTAATGGAGGCTTTTAACCCAGGTTTAATGACAAGACTTACAGTCAAGCAAAGATATTTCCCCAGCTTCCCATTTAATATATATGGTTAACCATATCAGGACATAATCAAATAAATCTGATTATTAGAAGAGCTTTATACACAATCCAAGACAAAAACAACATTCAACAGTGTCAGGATCAGTGGTAGTGGATCCTCTGGACCACCGTGGACCATGACATAAGCCGACACCTGGGACCGGATTCTAAGTGGTACTCGGTTTTCACCAGAGCCCGCCACAGAGTGGGTTGGATTTGCTGCGGCGTGGTACCACCAGGTCGTTCCACAAGTGCGACTTTGTCCACGGTGGCGGCCAAGATGAAGTACAGAGTTGTAAGGCAAGATTGTAGTCGGGGAGAGGCAGGAGGTCGAGACAGGCAGCACGGGATCAGAGTTGGGGACGTAGCAGAAGGTCAGGACAGGCAGCACAGGACCAAGGTCAGGAACGGAATTGAGGTCACAATGGGAAATCAGAATAACCGCACAGGGCATCATAAAAGCTTTCTCTAAGGCTATGAGGCACAATGATCCGGCAGGGGACACAGCAAGGGGCTGGAATTGAACAGGACAGGCAGCTGGCCAGCACCAATTATTGGTGCGCTGGCCCTTTAAATTTCACAGAGCAGGCGCACGCGCACCCTAAGAGGCGTGCAAGTGCGCACTGGAGTGCGGGCATCGTGGAAGGATAAGGATAAGTTGCTAGCTAGGGCACACTGAGGTACACGGGTGTGCCTGAAACCCGGGATTTGGGTCGCAGGGGCACCCGTGACAGAGAGGTTCCTTTAGGCCAATCCTTATTTTTTTAAAAAATAGTGCCAAAATGTATCCTTAATACTTGTATAATAATTTAGACGATAAATTGATCTTCCACAAGTGTGGCCACCTCTAGAAAAGCTTATTTTGTCAGTTTACTGGTTCAGAGTATTCAGGTAAGTTTTAACACAATACCAACTAGAAACATGCAATAAATTAATCATCAGCAAGTGTGACTACCTCTGTAACAGCATATGTTTTGGAAGATTGCTTGCCCTATGTATTGAGGTACATGTTATCCCCAATACCAACGAGAAAGGACATCAACAATGATCTAAGAAAAGTATTGCAATCTGGGAAGGGTTATAAGTCCATGTTAAATTGGTCTACTCTGAGAAAAAGTGAAGTTGAAGAAGTTCATGAGGCTTAAATCTATGGTTCTTATTGACAAGTTTTTCCCTCTTCACAATGAAAATGTTCTGTATCTTTCTTTGCTTTTGCTTGTGGTATGGAAGGAACATAGGGTTACTGGCTAAGAAACTGTAGTTCTGCTGGATTGAAGACTACAGCGACAAGTTGAAAACATTCAAGACAATCTTCCAGAAGTGGATGCCATGCCCAGCAAATTCAATATATACAGCTAAGAGTTTACAGGCCTCAGGTGGCATGTTAAATGTTCAAGTTCATAACAGCAGAATTTAAAGAAGACTGAAAAACTATGGCATGTTCTGGAGGCTTTCCAGGAGAAAGCCTATTCGTCTGGCACCAAAAGTTGCATCTAATCGAACTACAAGACTTCTCGAACAATGTCCTGCGGAGAGAGTAGACCAAAGTGGAGATGTTTGGCCATAGTGCACACTCAAACAGAGCACAAACACCTTACTGTCCAGCATGACAGTAGAGGGGTGATGATATGGGCTTCTTTTGCAGCCACAGAACCAGATGTGAGGAGTCAGATGAGGCCATGTATCAGCTAAAGCTCGGCCAAAACGTGGTCATGCAACAAGACAATGATCCCAATCACAACAGGGAATCCACAGCAAAATGGCTAAAAGGGAACAAAACAAGATGTTGCAAGTGCCCAGTCACTGTCCAGACCTCAAACCAGTAGAAATACTGTTGTGGGAACCAGTGCACAAACCAGTGTCCACAAACCTCAATGACCTGGAGCAACTTTGTACAGAGGAGTGGCAAAAATACTCCAGCACTTTATTTATGACATACAGAAAACCATAACTTCAAGTTATTGCTGTAGAGGTGGATCTACCAGCTATTGATTCATGGGGACAATCTGGGGACATATGTCATACGCTGGTATACCTTGCGGTTCACAAGGAATTGCAATTATTTCAGGGCTTTTACTCCATGTTCTTGCACGTGCCATTGTTCCAAGGTTTACCTGATTTTAAAGGAAACCTGCCATCAGGTTCTACTAAACTACTAGTCCCCTTCGGTAGAGTATGAAATGTCCTTTCTAAATTCCCTTTTAATGTGAAATCTCACCCACTTACACCTATAAATAATCTTTTCCAAAGTCAGGCAAATATGACTCTTCGGATTCCATTTTCACATGAAATGAGTCAAGTTTAGTGGTTGCAGAAGTAGTGTCATTTCAGAAGCCCCTGTCTTTGGTTCCATAATACCTAGAAACATGCTTTTTGTGTGATATTAAAGATAAGAACCTCATCTTTCAGATCACATAAGGTTCTGTGATCTAAAGATCTGGACATACCGAGTGTTAATAGACGGGAACTGGATCTTTATCTGCTACTTGCATTTCCAACGGTGTCTTTGCCTGCCTGTATCTCCAGTTCTGTAGCTCACAGAGCCACAAGCCAGATGTGATCTAAAAGATGTGATTCTTATCTTGAATATGACACAAAGCATGCTTCTAGGTGCTATAGAAGAGAAGATAGGGGTTTCTGAAGTGACAATACCCCTGCAACCACTAAACTTGACTCATCTCATGTAAAAATGATGTGAGAAGAGTCATATTTGCCTGACTTTGGAGGAGACTCTTCTATAGGTAAATGGGTGAGATTGCACTTAAAAGAGGTAATTCTAGAAATGATATTTCATACCCTACCAGAGGGGACTATTTTAGTGGGGGAAAACTGGGTGACTGGATCCCTTCTAAGGGCAAGACAAGGGGGCACATTTACTTACACGTCCCATTGACCCCGCCGATCCGGAATGTCCGACAAGGATTCGGAGCTGCCACAATTCACTAAGATCTTGTGACACAATTTCATTTTTAAATTCTGCGGTTTGTCCGAATCAGTCGGGTTGTCCGACGTCCACGCCACCGATTTGTGTCCCATGAAAGTCGGCGCCGATGCACCACAATCTGATCAGGTGCGCCAAAAACCCGGGGCAATTCAGCGCAAAATGGAAAAATTCGGGAAACCCGACAGAAATGCGTCCGACGGACCCTTAGATGTTCTTTTTTTTATGTTGCGACATATAAAACTAGATAACTCAAATAGGGTGCACTTACTTCCTCATCAATGTTCATGGAATTAGAAATAGGCCTTAGAAGACGAGATCTTCATATTTTATTTGGCAAAATTCTAATGTTAAGCATTTTTAGATTTTTTTTACTCCCCGTTTTAATTCCCCTTGGTTTCACATTTCAGTCTTGTAAGATATTGAATTTGTTTTAATAAAATAACATTAGGATTGTGGCCATGATATGAATAATTAAAACCCTTTTCCCCTCCATGATAAACAAGCTATTATTTTCTCACGATGTGATGCACCAGTCAGCAGGGCGAGGGTGAGGACCCCGTTGCCTTCTGACTCAGTCCGACGCATTCACAAAGTTCAGTAACTTGTGAGGGTTTATACAAGTTTACAGCTCTTTATAGAAAGTGTACTGGTACTGGTGGACCCGCTAAAGATTGTTTTCATGCAATCCACTTTATGGTTTTAATGTTTTGTGCTGCTGTAACAGGACTCGACAAGAGGTGCACAATTTCTTAAACACTTGCAGTGGTTAAGTATTTGATCCCAGGTCAATTTTTTCAAATGTTCCCACCTACAAAGAATTGGAGAGGCACATTTACTTACCCGGTCCCTGCACGATCCCTGATCCGGAATGTCAGACGAGGTTGAACTCTGCCGCGATTCATGAAGATACCCTGCATATACTGTGATCAGGTCCGCCGGAGTTCACCTTCTTCTTCCCGTTGCATGTAAGTGCATTGGATGCGACACAAATTTAAATGTTAAAGCCCGCACATACTCCAAATCCGTTGGATCATCCGTCGGCCCACCCCGATCCCCAAAAAGTTGGGAAACCCGATGAAAGTGCGGCCGCAGGACCCTCAGTAAAGAAGTCCCTGAATGTTTAACTTCTGTGTCCATTCATTGTCTGTAAAATGACTGAAAATGCACTGATTTCGTTCTTTGCTAGTCTGAACACTGCTTTATTCCATTCCTGGCTTTCTTAATTTATTTCCATAACAACCGTCTGGAACGTGTGGATCTGTTCTGGGTTGCTAAGTTTGCTGAGATGGGTAAAATCCACCTCCACTCATCTCCTCCTTTGCTGGTCTTGCCTTGTCAGGATGTCAGTGAACAGGTCCAATTACATTGTGGACTGGGGTTCTGACATTTCATAAAAGATCTATCTGCTATTTCCCCTGTGATTACAACAAGTCTTATTTTTGAGCATTCAATTCTGTACTGAATTGTCCTCTTGATTCTGACTCTTATTTGGCGACTACTCATCTACGTTTGTATTACCCCCTCTTCAGTTAACATGGCTGTTGTTTCGGGTAAGAGTCATGCTGAATTACTTAGCCATGACCCATGTTCAATGCTCTAACAGAGAAAAGGAGATTGTTTGCCAAAACCTTGTGATATATGGCCCCATCCATCTTCCCTCCATTACGAGAAGTCACCAAGTTCCCTTTTGTGGAAAATGCTTCATAGTTTGGACGATGATCTTAGGGTTGGACTCATCCTACTTCTTCCTCCAAACACAACGAATGGAGTTGATACTAAAAAGTTCCATTTTGTTAATAATGGTAATCTTTGAGACTGTGGTCCCAGCTCGTCTAAGGTCATTATTGATCAGTTCCTCTAGTGGAGTTCTGGATAGATTCCTGAGCTTTCTACATCCTTACCCACAAGGTGAGATGCATGGAGCCCCAGATTGATAGTTTCTTCCATTTTCTAAAAATTGCACAAACAGTTGTTGACTTTTTACCAAGCTGATTTCCTATTGTCCAAGCCTTGTGTAGGTCTACAATTTGTCCCTGGTGTCCTTAGAAAGCTCTTTGGCTTTGCTCATGGTGGAGAGGTTGGAGTTTGATTGAGTGTATGGACAGGTGTCTTTTATGCAGGAAACAAGTTAAAATAGGTGTAAAATATAGGTAATGAGTAGGAGGAGCTACAGGTAATGAGTGCAGGAGGAGGAGGAGCTTCTTACAGAAAACTATCAGGTCTGAGATTTTTTTGTAGATCTATAGCACAAAAGAAATTGGGTTCAGAGGGGTATAATGTAAAAGGGGGTTATAGGAGTTGGGGGGGTTTCAGATAGGGAAAGCTTTATAATTAGGAGGTGGGGGCTAAATTAAAGGGGGCATGATAAGTGTAGTGCCAACTGAAAAGAAGGTTTTATAAATAGGGGTATTGTATGAAAGGGGGACCTACAGGAAGGGGGCAATATCTCGGGAGGGGCCCTTATATATTTTTGGTGCGCTACAGGAAAGGAAACAATAAGCAGGGTGGGGTGTCATAGAAAGGGGGTATTATGCTATGGATGGGTACCTAAAGGGGGAATTATACAGTGTGGGAGCCTTGAAGGTGGTGTGCCTAGTAGGGGTTGGGGTTACCGGTGAGGTAAAAATTTAGGGTTAGGGGGCTTAGGGACTAAAAATGTGCTGTGACGTGCTGTGCTTCTACCCTCCCCTCTCAATTATAAAAGATGGAGGGGTATGCCAACAGGAATCTATTACTATTACTGAGGGCGGCCTAAAATATCCGCTTTTACTGAGCGGGTCCTAAAGGAACTATAATTTGGTGGGGCCTAACAGACGAGCTGCGACAGTGTAAGGGGGGCATTTCGACTGCATGGGCCTTTATTATTTAGGGTCAATAAAGGGGGGACATCTGTCTATCATTTTGAGGTCACTTTCGTTATTTCAATTAATCAGTTCCTAAAATACGGTATCTGGGCAATGAACTCTACAGCTAGTACATTTTTTGGAAAATCTGAACAAATGGGCACCATATAAAGGGGGCTTATGGTGAACCTAAGTTGTGCTGTGTGATACTGGAAAGGATGAAGGCAATTACACCTGAGGTAGGCCTCAAGCTTATAGCGACTTAGGCCTCAATAAGGGGATTGTCTGACAGCAGAACGGTTAATGCCCCCTCACACCGGGCACGGCGGCAGAAGGGTTAATGAACATGATTCGTCTCAGTTTTCGCCATTTCATGTGTTTTGAATTAGGCAGAGCCCGTGTTACACGGCAAGGAAAACACAGGTTACTGCCAAAGGCAGATTAAGCTTCCATTTGTAGTGTTTTGACAAGGAAGCGAAAACCTCAAAAGAGCTGAGAGAGTTTGTGGCAGGGAAAGAGAATTTCACCGGACAGAATTTTTTTTTTCTTCTGTCTGAATAAAGCCGACCCAAGTTACCCAACCTTGAACTGTTCTGGAAATGAGAGTTGCCATCACACCCCCATGTCTATTTTTTCGTGAAATTCCATGCCCCTTATGAGTTATCTGATCTTCTCCTGTAATTTCTGTTTTTCTGACGGTTGTTTGCCTCATTTTTGAGCTCATTCAACTAAAGACTCCATTTTGTTCCAGAAAACAGCGCCACAAGTCTTCATAGGTTGTGTCTAGTATTACAACAGAGCTTGAGTCGCTTCAATGAAGCTGAAATCATGTAAGCAGCCATTTTAGGATTCTGTGGGTTTTGCTGAACAGGGGTGCCAGGAGCAAAATGGAGGGAGCTGCTTAAAAATGTTCTTCTAGGTGAGCAATAATAATAATAATCTTTATTTATATAGCGCCATCATATTCTGTAGCTTTACAAATCATAGGAGACATATACAAATATAATATTACATTATAGAGTACAAAGAGTCATATGGAACAATAGGAGTGAGGACCCTGATCACAAGAGCTTACAGTCTATGAGGATGAAGGGGTGACATAAGAGCTTACAGTCTATGAGGATGAGGGGGTGACACAAGAGCTTACAGTCTATGAGGATGAGGAGGTGACACAAGAGCTTACAGTCTATGAGGATGAAGGGATGACACAAGAGCTTACAGTCTATGAGGATGAGGGGGTGACACAAGAGCTTACAGTCTATGAGGATGAGGGGGTGACACAAGAGCTTACAGTCTATGAGGATGAAGGGGTGACACAAGAGCTTACAGTCTATGAGGATGAGGGGGTGACACAAGAGCTTACAGTCTATGAGGATGAAGGGTTGACACAAGAGCTTACAGTCTATGAGGATGAAGGGGTGACACAAGAGCTTACAGTCTATGAGGATGAGGGGGTGACACAAGAGCTTACAGTCTATGAGGATGAAGGGTTGACACAAGAGCTTACAGTCTATGAGGATGAGGGGGTGACACAAGAGCTTACAGTCTATGAGGATGAGGGGGTGACACAAGAGCTTACAGTCTATGAGGATGAAGGGTTGACACAAGAGCTTACAGTCTATGAGGATGAAGGGGTGACACAAGAGCTTACAGTCTATGAGGATGAGGGGGTGACACAAGAGCTTACAGTCTATGAGGATGAGGGGGTGACACAAGAGCTTACAGTCTATGAGGATGAGGGGGTGACACAAGAGCTTACAGTCTATGAGGATGAGTGGGTGACACAAGAACTTACAGTCTATGGGGATGAGGGATGATACAAGAGCTTACAGTCTATGAGGATGAGGGAGTGACACAAGAGCTTACAGTCTATGAGGATGAGGAGGTGACACAAGAGCTTACAGTCTATGGGGATGAGGGATGATACAAGAGCTTACAGTCTATGAGGATGAGGAGGTGACACAAAAGCTTACAGTCTATGAGGATGAGGGGGTGACACAAGAGCTTACAGTCTATGAGGATGAGTGGGTGACACAAGAACTTACAGTCTATGAGGATGAGGAGGTGACACAAGAGCTTACAGTCTATGAGGATGAGGGGGTGACACAAGAGCTTACAGTCTATGAGGATGAGGGGGTGACACAAGAGCTTACAGTCTATGAGGATGAGTGGGTGACACAAGAACTTACAGTCTATGGGGATGAGGGATGATACAAGAGCTTACAGTCTATGAGGATGAGGAGGTGACACAAGAGCTTACAGTCTGTGGGGATGAGGGATGATACAAGAGCTTACAGTCTATGAGGATGAGGAGGTGACACAAGAGCTTACAGTCTATGAGGATGAGGGGGTGACACAAGAGCTTAAAGTCTATGAGGATGTAGGGGTGACACAAGAGCTTACAGTCTATGGGGATGAGGGATGATACAAGAGCTTACAGTCTATGAGGGTGAGGGGGGACACAAGAGCTTACAGTCTATGAGGATGAGGGGGGGACACAAGAGCTTACAGTCTATGAGGGTGAGGGGGTGACACAAGAGCTTACAGTCTATGAGGATGAGGGGGTGACACAAGAGCTTACAGTCTATGAGGGTGTAACACAAGAGGTTTAAGAGCTTGTATGATACTTGTATAATTCCAGGGAATTGGTTCAGCTCGGGAGAAGGCAAGGGTTGTGCCTTTGTGTAGCGTTTGGTCTGAAAGACGAGCCTGGCTGCTGCATTGATAATGGATAGTAAAGGGGAGAGTTTAGTGAGTGGAAGACCGATTAGTAGGGAGTTACAATAGTCTAGTCGAGAGTGAATAGGCGCAATAATTAGCATTTTAGAGGTTTCAGTTGCAAAAAATGGTCGGATTCTGGAGATGTTTCTGAGATGCATGTGGCAAGGTTGAACGGGAGATTGAATATACGGTGCAAAGGAGAGGTCAGAGTCCAACACAACCCCAAGACAGCGGCCTGCTGCCCTGGGGCTATAGAGATCCCACAGACCGAGATGGAGAGGTCAGGGTTCGGTCAGTTAGTAGATGGTGGAAAGACAAGTAGTTCTGTCACTTTAATGACTATCTTCTGTCTTTCCGAGGTCATAACTTTCTTACTATGTATAGACATTATCTAATGACTGTAGTGATGCTCTGTACTGTGCAGACACCATCTTCTCCTTGCTCTGTGTATTAGTATATAACAGGACAGCTTCCATGTTCCTCCTCTACGCATCACCTCCACCATCTGCTCAGAGCAGCCGGTCCAGGGCTGTGCACTGAGAAGAATGTTCTTCAGACTGAGGGACCTGTTTGTTTTTTTTACGGCTCTGTAATTCCGGCTGGCACAGCTGGCAGACACCGAGCCTCCGCACAGAGCAGCTCTGTTTGCTGAAGTGTTGGCTAAGAGCGGCACGTCCATCAGGAGAGCTGGAGCAGACCCAGGAGCGAGGGCTGGAGTTTGGAATGAGCGGAGAGTAGGATGGTTCACAGCTGGAGGAGGGACTGGCAAACAGTATACTCACATACATCTGTGTTTATGTAAAGTATCTCATATCTATCCATCTATCTATCTCATATCTATCTATCTCATATGTATTTATCAATTTCACATCTATCTACCTAACTAGCAATCTCATATCTATCTACCAAACTAGTCATCTGTCTCATATCATATCTATTTATCTGTGTTTATCACTCTCTATCGCATCAGCAAATACACCAGGAGGGTAGTGGAGTGAAGTGTTTAAAGTACAACTGTAAAGTTTACAAACTTTTGCCTAACTGTGCACTACGCGAAAATAAGCAATTCTCTAATTTACTATAGTAAGTTATCTGCAGCTGTTTAGCAGCTAGCAGAGGTTTTACCTTGCCCCCAAGGCTAATCTCCATTTGCCATGCTTTCTGGTTGCCATGGGAAACCGTATCGTACATCTAGGCAGGACAAGAGGCTTGTCGAGAGGGGCTGTAGGACCTGTAGTGATGTCACATGTGGATAGATTGTGTATATTAACAGTTTTATATTTTGTAACATTGAGTTTCACACAGATAGCACATACCGTATATACTCGAGTATAAGCCGACCGGAGTATAAGCCGAGACCCCTAATTTTACCACCAAAAACTGGGAAAACCTATTGACTCGAGTATAAGCCGAGGGTGGGAAATGCATTGGTCACAGACCCAGCCAAATACATAGCCAGCCAGCCCCCTATAATATACAGCTTGCCCCCAGTAGTATACAGCCTGCCCCCAGTAGTATACAGCCACCCCAGCCTGCCCCCAGTAGTATACAGCATCCCCCGGCCTGCCCCCAATAGTATACAGCCACCCCAGCCTGCCCTCAGTAGTATACAGCCACCCCAGCCTGCCCCCAGTAGTATACAGCCACCCCAGCCTGCCCCCAGTAGTATACAGCCACCCCAGCCTGCCCCCAGTTGTATACAGCCACCCCAGCCTGCCCCCAGTAGTATACAGCCACCCCAGCCTGCCCCCAGTAGTATACAGCCACCCCAGCCTGCCCCCAGTAGTATACAGCCACCCCAGCCTGCCCCCCAGTAGTATACAGCATGCCCCCAGTAGTATACAGCCACCCCAGCCTGCCCCCCAGTAGTATACAGCGTGCCCCCAGAAGTATACAGCACTGCCCCCAGTAGTATACAGCACTGCCCCCAGTAGTATACAGTCAGCCCAGAATTAAAAAAAAAAAAACTTATTTACGACGTTATACTAGGCACCGCACGGGAGAAGAACAATGGCGGCGCCCAACGCGATGTTAAAGAAGACAGAAGACGACGCGGAAGCAAGAAGAGGAGCCGGGAAGCAAGAAGAGGAGCCGCAATGACATCGGGGAAGCAGCGCTGCGCATCGGGGCCACCGGAGGGTGAGTAAATAAGTTTTTTTTTTTTGGCCATTTTTAATTATTTTTTTTACAGTATTGACTCGAGTATAAGCCGAGAGGAAGTTTTTCAGCACATTTTTTGTGCTGAAAAACTCGGCTTATACACGAGTATATACGGTACATTTACACCATTGGTACACAAGGACAAGAGACAATAAGCCAGCAGAACATCTGGCGTGACAGATACAACGTAACCCATGATCCCCCCTCCCAGCTGCTCGCAGCCAACTATCTCCCCTTTCCCCCCCAAACTCCCAGTCTGGTGTCTTTCCCACCTGCCCCTTACAGCCGTTATAGGGTTTACCAGTATCTAGGCCTGGGTGGTCTAACCATTGACCCCATATACTTTCAAAATTTTTATTGCCTTTAGTTTCAGATAATATTGTTCATCCTATTTTTATATTCCCTAAGGGTGGGTGGTGTGCGCCTGTGATCCAATGAAACAATATCTCCTTGCGTACCTGGTATAATGCCCTTTGGACCCCTATCGTTGTAGAAGTGTCCTGCATCTGTTCAGGTAATATGCCCAAAAGGCACATTTTAGGGTCAGGCGCTATCTGAATTTGGAACACCTGATGTAGCAAGTCTAAAACCCCTTTCCAATAGTCCTCCAGTTCTCCACATTCCCACAACATGTGTAACAGATGCGCATCAGACTGTTGACATCTTGGACAGTTAGAGTCAGCTCTTACCCCGTATTTATGCAGTATGAACGGGGTTCTATAGACTCTGTAAATCATAAACAGTTGGGATATGCGTTGTCCCTCACTGGGAGATAACAGGGGGACCACTTCCAAGGCGTTCCTCCATTCATCATCATCTATGGGGCCGACATCCACCTCCCACTTACCGCGAGAGCCATACGAGAACCAGTCCAGATATTTTCATCTTCATCTGTATTTATGTAAAATACTGTCCACAAGATTACGCCTAAAACCTGAGCTCAGGTACTTGTTTGGCCTCTATAAACCGTGGGACTGGGGGTGTCTAAGTAGTGAAACCTAGAAGTCATACACTACCGTAAAACTGCAAGACGACAGGTATACTATACAATATTGTATGTCATACGTCTATGATTATGCCACCTAGGCGAGGTGACAAATTTCAGGCCTTGGTGCAAGGTGTGGACTACAGGACATGACACCACGCCTTACCTAAGTAAACTGTTGGTTTAAGCGCGATAGGTACCAACTGGATTGTACTTATGTATGTCACTTAGTCTGATACCAACCCCACTGCCATTAACCAAGACCGTGGGCAGTTTATACTCCACATAACCCAGGTAACTAATACCCTGGCTGATGCCCTGTCTCGTTCCGAGTTCCAGATATTCAGGAGCTCCGGTGGTCGGCAGACAAGGAGGGGACGGTTAGCCCCGGAGCACTGATGGAAGTTGGTCGGGAACAGCTTATGCACCTGATGAGGAAGTCATTATTGGAAGCCAAGTGGCAAAAATACTCAGCAGCCTGGAGACAATGGTTGATTTTCTCTGGCAGTACCATACCCGCGGAGAGATCTCTCCTCCTTAATTACACTCTTGATCGGCTAGTATTTATTAAAAACCAAGGCTCTTCCTTTCACATGGCAAAAGCTAGTTTAGCGGGGTTAGCTTTCATGTTAAATCTCCATGACTGCCCGGATATTCCCAAATCATTCCTGATAAAACAGCTGTTATAGAGGTGGAAACGACTGCGCAATACCCAGGATTCCCGTTGACCACTGTCCCTTCCCTTGTAAAATCGTATTCTTTTGGCTTTGGATGGGGTGTGCAGCTTGACCTTTGAGGAATCCTTATTTAAAGCGGCCTTGTCCATAGCTTTTTTCGGGGGCCCTTTGCATCGGCGATTGAGTACCTTTTAGCAGTTCAAAACAGGGCGGTTTGTTGCAAGCAGACGTTATTCCCACCCAATCGTTGGTAAAAATCTGCATTCATTATTCTAAAACTGACCTATTTGGCTGGGGCAACTGACCGGCCATCTTGCCAATGGGTTCTGACCCCTGACCCGTTTAACATATTTGTCATTTTGCACAGCTCCGCCCTCCCGGTTCCCATAATTTCCTGGTTCGCGAGTCCGGCAGCCCCTCTTATGCGTTTCCAGTACAATTCAGTTTTTAAAAAAACACTTAGCTATTTAGGTCTTGATCCAAAAGAATTCGGAACCCACTCCTTCCGCATTGGTGCAGCAACTACCATCCACTCTTGTGGTATGAGTGCTGATGCCATAAAATCCCTTGGTCAATGGAAATCCGATTGCTTCAAGTCCTACATTCGACCAGACCTCAAGCCCTTGTTTTAATTAGCTTTCCTTTTTTCAGGTCCTGTCAGGCATGTCTGGATAGTGGGACATGCCTATATTCACTGGGCGTACCGGAAAGCTGCGGTTCGGCCATGCGGACTTAACTTAGGACTATCTAATGTACAGGTGCACTGGCGCGGCACACACGGCATGAGGTGGTCTCAGGTCCTGCCAGAGATAGTTCAGATCAGTAAAAGCTGTCAGGAACAGGCGATCATCATGTTGCATGCTGGAGGTAACGACTTTGGTCGGGTAAAATTAGGGGAGCATGTCTCCCTTATGAAACAAGACCTCTCCCACTTCCCCACATTCTTTAGGTCAGTGTCTTTGGCTTGGTCAGAGGTCATCCCCCGATGTTACTGGAGAGGAGCCAGGGATCATGAGGCGATCGAAAGGGCCCGTAAGATCCTTAATATAAGAATATCCAAGCATGTAGCTTCGCTTGGAGGGGTGTCCTTTCGTCATGTCAACCTAGAAAGGGACAACCGGTACTTGTTATTAGGGTGGGGGGAGTTCACCTTAACCCTATAGGGTTAGATATTTTCTTGCTGGGTCTTTAGGAATTGGTGGAGAAAGCTCTTGCTTTGGCATGTGTGGGGGGTTGCAGCCGGCGTTAAAAAAATTTCTCCGGAATGGGCTGCTCCTGTGGCGGATTTTTCACATGCCCGTAGGCGAAAGGAAGTTCCCCACATGACGCCTGCCCGCCAGCAGCCGCTGTTCGGGTCAAGGCTTCTTTTTATGAAGAAATGAAGGGCTCAGATGGGCATGTTTTTTGTTACAAATGTTTTTACACTTTATTATTTTTTTTGTTATTTAATTAATTAATTGTTTCTCTAAATGGCGGGTTATTTGTGGAATCCGGTCACTCCCCAAGTCTACCAGTCCCTGCAGTCCCCACTGCATAAGCATAGAGTGGGCACATTGGGGGTCATTTACTAAGGGCCCAATTCGCGTTTTCCCGACGTGTTACCCGAATATTTCCGATTTGCGCCGATTGTACCTGAATTGCCCCGGGATTTTGGCGCATGCGATCGGATTGTGGCGCATCGGCACCGGCATGCGCGTGACGGAAATCGGGGGCGTGGCCGAACGAAAACCCGACGTATTTGGAAAAACCGCCGCATTTAAGAACGGAAAATGTGTCGCTCGGGACGCGCTTACCTTCACTCATCCCGAGCCGGTGAACTCCAGCGCGTTCAGATGCTTTTCAGCGCAGCAGCGCCACCTGGTGGACGGCGGAGGAACTACCTTATTAAATCCCGGCCGGACCCGAATCCAGCGCAGAGAACGCGCCGCTGGATCGCGAATGGACCGGGTAAGAAAATCTGCCCCATCAAGTCCACCTGACATGTCCTTACAATGTATGGGACAAAACGTGATGTGAATGTGATGTGAATTTTAAGTAATTCTTAAAACTGAAAATATATGTCTGAATAACTCTAGATGCAAAACAACCACACTGATTATTCATCTAGATATCCTTCCTGTGTCCCAAGAGTATTCCCCATAAAGATTATAAATAACAATGATATTGTATGACTATTAAGATCTATTTTCCCTCTCTGTGTCTCTCTCAGAGGTAGCGAGGAGCTACGATGTCTCCTATACACTGCATTCAGAAAGTAGAAGAGAGTATTTGTTCCATAACTTTATAATTTACTCGAAAGCAGCATGGAGGACATTATAGAGCAGTACTAACATGACCTGATGTGAATAAAGCACTTGAGATGAGACAAATTTATTGTCAGCTGCTGTCTCTGTGCATCTGATTTTCCTCAATCTGTCTGATCCTGCCCACTCCCCTCTCCATAGACTACTATCATAATTTTATACCTCTGGGATCTGCTTTCTAACTAGGGAGACCAGGACGGATTGAGAAGACATTTCAGAGGAAAAGGCGGAGAGTCAGATAGATGGAGAAGGAAACATTTGTCTCTGTCAACTTATTTAGTGAAGTTTCTTATATTTGCTAGTAGTTGATGTACAGTAATGGTCAAAAGTTTTGAGAATGACACAAATATTATATTGTCACATGATGTGTTGCCCTCTGGTTTGTCAGATGTTTTTATCACATACAGAAATACAAGTGCAATCATATTATGAGTAATGTTATGTGAGCTACTGCAGCAAGTCAGTATTTGCAGTGTTTCCCCTTCTTCTTCAGGACCTCTGCAATTCTCCCTGGCAGCTCTCACTCACCTCCTGCACCAGATCCTGACTGATAGCCGTCCATTCCTGCACAATCACTGCTGCATTTTGTCACAATGTGTTGGTTTTTGTTTGACCACCCGTCTCCTGATGATTGGCCACAAGTTCTCAATGGGATAAAGATCTGGGGAGTTTCCAGGCCATGGAACCAAAATCTCTATGTTTTGTTCCCTGAGCCATTTAGTTCTCCCCTTTGCTTTATGGCGAGGTGCTCCATCATGCTGGAAAAGGCATTGCTCATCACCAAACTGCTCCTGGACGGTTGGGAGAAGTTGCTCTTGGAGGACATTCTGGTGCCATTCTTTATTCATGGATGTGTTTTTAGGCAAGAGTGTGAGAGAGCCGATTCCCTTGGCTGAGAAGCCGCCCCACACATGAATGGCTGCAGGAGGCTTTACAGGTGGCATGAGACGAGACTGGTGGTATGGCTCACCTTGTCTTCTCCCAACCAGATGTTTTCCAGATGTTCCAAACAATAGGAAAGGGGATTCATCAGAGAAAATAACTTTCCCCCAGTCCTTAGCAGTCCACTCCCTGTACCTTCTGCAGAATCAGTCTGTCCCTGATGTTTTTTCTGGAGAGAAGTGGCTTCGTTGCTGCCCTCCTTGACACCAGGTCTTGCTCCAGGAGTCTCCGCAGTCTCACAGTGCGTGCAGATGCACTCACACCTGCCTGCCGCCATTCCTGAGCAAGCTCTGCACTGCTGAAACACTTTTAAGAGACGGTCCTGGCGCTTGCTGGTCCTTCTTGGGTGAATTGGTTGATGATGCGATAGATTGTTGAGTGAGGTGCAATCTTTATAGCTACGATCCCTGTTAGGCCAGTTTTGTGCAGTGCAATGATGACTGCACGTGTTTCTTTAGAGATAACCATGGTTAACAGAAGAGAAACAATGATGCCAAGCACCAGCCTCCTTTTAAAGTGTCTAGTGGTGTGATCTCCAGCCCTGTCCTCAGCAGCACCCACACCTGTGTTACTGGAGCAATCACTGAAACCATGTTAGCTTCTCCTTTTAAGGCGCCTGCAATGAAGTTGAAATGTGTTTTGGGGGAAAAAGTTTATTTTCTAGGCAAATACTGACTTTGCAATTAATTGCTGTTAAGCTGATCACTCTTTATAACATTCTGGAGTATATGCAAGTTGCCATTATAAAACCTGATGCAGTAGACTTTGTAAAAATTTACATTTGTATCATTCTCAAAACTTATGGCCATGACTGTATGCAAAGTTTTTAAAAAAATTGTGTGAACCTGTAGAAATGGTAAAAGGGGTCACAGCATTACCTTATTCATAAGCGCTATATGGTATTGTGCAAATTTAATAATAATCATTTTTATTTCTATAGGGCCATCATATTCTGTAGCGCTTTACAAATCATAGGGGACATATACAAATATAATATTACATTACAGAGACACAAGAGCTTACAGTCTATGAGGATGAGGGGGTGATACAAGAGCTTACAGTCTATGAGGATGAGGGGGTGACACAAGAGCTTACAGTCTATGAGGATGAGGGGGTGACACAAGAGCCTACAGTCTATGAGGATGAGGGGGTGACACAAGAGCTTACAGTCTATGAGGATGAGGGGGAGACACAAGAGCTTACAGTCTATGAGGATGAGGGGGTGACACAAGAGCTTACAGTCTATGAGGATGAGGGGGTAACACAAGAGCTTACAGACTATGAGGATAAGGGGGTGACACAAGAGCTTACAGTCTATGAGGATGAGGGGGTGACACAAGAGCTTACAGTCCATGAGGATGAGGGGGGTGACACAAGAGCTTACAGTCTATGAGGATGAAGGGGTGACACACAAGCTTACAGTCTATGAGGATGAGGGGGTGACACAAGAGCTTACAGTCTATGAGGATGAGGGGTGACACAAGAGCTTACAGTCTATTAGGATGAGGGGGTGACACAAGAGCCTACAGTCTATGAGGATGAGGGGGTGACACAAGAGCTTACAGTCTATGAGGATGAAGGGGTGACACAAGAGCCTACAGTCTATGAGGATGAGGGGGTGACACAAGAGCTTACAGTCTATGAGGATGAGGGGGTGACACAAGAGCCTACAGTCTATGAGGATGAGGGGTGACACAAGAGCTTACAGTCTATGAGGATGAGGGGTGACACAAGAGCTTACAGTCTATGAGGATGAGGGGGTAACACAAGAGCTTACAGACTATGAGGATAAGGGGGTGACACAAGAGCTTACAGTCTATGAGGATGAGGGGGTGACACAAGAGCTTACAGTCCATGAGGATGAGGGGTGACACAAGAGCTTACAGTCTATGAGGATGAGGGGGTGACACAAGAGCTTACAGTCTATGAGGATGAGGGGGGTGACACAAGAGCTTACAGTCTATGAGGATGAAGGGGTGACACACAAGCTTACAGTCTATGAGGATGAGGGGGTGACACAAGAGCTTACAGTCTATGAGGATGAGGGATGACACAAGAGCTTACAGTCTATGAGGATGAGGGGGTGACACAAGAGCCTACAGTCTATGAGGATGAGGGGGTGACACAAGAGCTTACAGTCTATGAGGATGAAGGGGTGACACAAGAGCTTACAGTCTATGAGGATGAGGGGGTGACACAAGAGCTTACAGTCTATGAGGATGAGGGGGGACACAAGAGCTTACAGTCTATGAGGATGAGGGGGGACACAAGAGCTTACAGTCTATGAGGATGAGGGGGGACACAAGAGCCTACAGTCTATGAGGATGAGGGGGTGACACAAGAGCTTACAGTCTATGAGGATGAGGAGGTGACACAAGAGCTTACAGTCTATGAGGATGAGGCGGTGACACAAGAGCTTACAGTCTATGAGGATGAGGGGGTGACACAAGAGCTTACAGTCTATGAGGATGAGGGGGGTGACACAAGAGCTTACAGTCTATGAGGATGAAGGGGTGACACACAAGCTTACATTCTATGAGGATGAGGGGGTGACACAAGAGCCTACAGTCTATGAGGATGAGGGGGTGACACAAGAGCTTACAGTCTATGAGGATGAAGGGGTGACACAAGAGCCTACAGTCTATGAGGATGAGGGGGTGACACAAGAGCTTACAGTCTATGAGGATGAGGGGGTGACACAAGAGCTTACAGTTTATGAGGATGAGGAGGTGACACAAGAGCTTACAGTCTATGAGGATGAGGCGGTGACACAAGAGCTTACAGTCTATGAGGATGAGGGGGTGATACAAGAGCTTACAGTCTATGAGGATGAGGGGTTGACACAAGAGCTTACAGTCTATGAGGATGAGGGGGTGACACAAGAGCTTACAGTCTATGAGGATGAGGAGGTGACACAAGAGCTTACAGTCTATGAGGATGAGGGGGTGATACAAGAGCTTACAGTCTATGAGGATGAGGGGGTGACACAAGAGCTTACAGTCTATGAGGATGAGGGGGTGACACAAGAGCTTACAGTCTATGAGGATGAGGGTGTGACACAAGAGCTTACAGTCTATGAGGATGAGGGGGTGACACAAAGCCTACAGTCTATGAGGATGAGGGGGTGACACAAGAGCTTACAGTCTATTTAAATAGGAGTTGCAATACCAGTCATAACCTATCAACAGGAGAGGCGCTGTTTATAGATGAGGGTGCCCATTTTGGAGTGTGTCCTCTCAGCTCCCTCGAGACAATACAACCCAGATAAATCTAGTCTTCCGCACGCATCTTCTTGTCGGCACAAGTGGCCAACAATAAAACTTGCATTAATGTGTTTATACAGATGCAAATAAAAGTATGAATCATGTTCTATAAACAGGAGCGGAGCCTTTCTATCACACAGACATTACATGTGTTTGTCTTCCTTTGTAGGCAAATTAAAACCTGGTGCATCAAACAGGAAAGATGAATAATGGGGATGTAGCAGGATGCAGAGGATGGAGTAGGCAGAAGGAAAATACACACGGATAAAGTTTTCCAGATACAAAGTCTGTAAGAAAGGCAGTGGGTGTCACGCCTGAAATCATCTGACAGCAACCAACCAGTGACCAGCTGATAGGCTCCAGTATATAGAAGCCGAGCTGCACTACCATGGTGCGGCCACTACACAGTCAGTGGAGCTGTCTGCCCCCTACACCAGAATGGTTGTTGATATAAACTAATGTTGGTGCCCAATCCTAAGTTAAAGTATCAAAACATGGACCCCAGTACTAAAAGGGAGTAGTTGCAGTTCCAGGTGTCAGCCACTATGCAGAGAAACGGCCTGGGTGGCTGCCAGAATTAGCTGATTGGTGAGGGTCTGGTCATGGATATCATTAAAGGGAACCTGTCACCAGGAGACCCCTTTATTGCAATCCCCCTGTCCTCATAGAGCATTGCACATACACTGCTAAACTAGTCTAGTCGCCCCCGGGCGGAGCTGAGGAGGAGTAGTTTCCCCCCACCCTTGGAAAACCGCTCCTCCGTGTGTGAGATTTTCAAAAGTATACTCCGGCCCCTCACCCGCCCTCCTCCTTTATCCTGGCACGCCCCCTGCACATGTCACCTACCCAGATCCCACCCACTGTCCTGAATTCTCATGACCACCAGGCATTCTGGCGAGTTGCGTCGGCGTTCACTGATCTCTTCCTGGTGCATGTGAGTTTGGCCCGTGCGACCAATTTTTTGTTTTAAATGCGGCGTTTTTTCCGAATCAGTCGGGTTTTCGTTCAGCCACGCCCCCCCCCAATTTCCGTCGCATGCATGCCAGCGCCGATGCGACACAATCCGATCGCGTGTGCCAAAAAGCCGGGGCAATTCATGGAAAATCGGCGCAAATCGGAAATATTCGGGTAACACGTCGGGAAACCGCGAATCGGGCCCTTAGTAAATGACCCCCAATGTCTTTAATGTACTGCAGCCATACCCAAGACTGAAATGATGTAGATTCACTAGAGGAGATGAATATGGATTGGTCGCCCTTCTTAAAGGGAAATTATAACACTTCCTGCTCTGGGTATCTGCTGTGATTGATTCAGGGAATTACACTGATGACATGAGATTAAATGGCAGCCAAGTCTTGATTTACCTCTAGATCAACTAAGGTAGAATTGAAAATGGCCGATTTGATGAATTTGTATTCTTTCATCAGAATTAAAATACTTTGCAATGCAAATCACGATGAGGTCACTGTGTATTATACTTATTTCTCTTATCACATCCATGTGTTTACATTGCAGTAACTTCTCGGCTGTCAAACTACAGGCGGTCCCCTACTTAAGGACACCCAACCTACAGACGACCCCTAGTTAAAGACGGACCCCCTCTGCCCCCTGTGACCTCCGGTGAAGTCTCTGGATGTTACTATAGTCCCAGACTGCAATGATCAGCTGTAATGTGTCTGTAATGAAGCTTTATTGATAATCCTTTGTCCAATTACAGCAAAAAATATATAAAATATATTTAATGTATATATAAAATGTATAAAATATACAGTTTCAACTTACATACAAATTCCACTTAAGAACAAACCTACAGAACATACCTTGAATGTAACCCGGGGACTGCCTGTAATCCTTTAAGCACAGTCATGGGTACCAACATTTGCCAACCTGGAAACCAACTGGTACATTACAGCTCTCCATGTAATAGACATGTACCAAATACACACACACACATATATATATATATTTAAGTTTAAGCTAAATTTGGCAGTATCACTTGCTCTCAGAGTGATTAATTAACTACATGTACCTTAATATACGGTTCACTAATAGCATGAGGCAATGGAGCTTGGATTAGGGTATCTCTAGTGTAGCGCTAGTGTATATTTAAACATGTAAGTAACAAAATATCACATTCGCACCCAACATTAAATAAGCAACAATTGGACAAAAAAAAAATACAACTGACTGATGTGTAAACAATGGGCAAACATCTAAATGCTGATTAATACAAGATCTGATTGAGTATACACTAAAACCAAATACAAATCACTAGTGCACTCACAGAGGAGTATACAGGCTAAAGGATACTGGCAATAACCGTGGTCGCCACTTTCATCCAACTTGAAAATACATGTATAGCTGGTACCTGGGTACACAATGGGGCACATTTACTTACCCGTCTGGAGGAGTTCACAGAATTGAAGTGCATTGTCCTACGATCATGCAGTCTGCCGCGATTCACTAAGATCGTACGTCCGATATCCTGCATCTATCGCTTCCCCGCCCAGGTCCCCGGAGTTCACCTTCTTCTTCCTGGTGCATGTAAGTGCTTGATCTTGCGACACAATTTGAAAGGTAAATCCCGCACTCAGTCCGAATCAGTCAGATCATCTAAAGGCCCGCTCCCTGATTTCTGTCGCATGAAAGCCAGTGCAGCTGCGCCAAAATCCAATCGCGTGCAACACAATCCCAGCGCAGACACCTGTTATATACCTGTCAAAGCCGTGCAAATCCATGAAAGTGCGATCCTCGACCCTTAATAAATAAGCCCCAATATCTGTTGATGCTATATGAATAACCTAACTAACAAATAAGACAAATACCCAAAACTGCAAAACTGCATTTGAACATGTTTGTGTAATACCACTTGTTTCCTGTAGAGGTCACTGCAGGGAATATGTGTGGCCAGTCACAATCTTCTTCGATCACAACTGATCAACAGGGACTTTAGAAGGCAAGAATAAGACACAACCCCTTTAAGTGCAATAAAAAGTTATTGTGAGCCTCGAATAAAATGTAAATTATCACAAGTAATCTTCATAGGATATAAAGGAATGACTATTGGAAAATGGATATATCTTCATTTACATGGAGTGACAAGTTTTAACCCAAGGACGGGGAGAGTATTCGGTTATATTACCTGTGCTGTAAGGAATGAGCGTCTGCCTGGTAAATAATACCTATGACTGTAAGTGTATGCAGATGTTCTTCTAATCTGCAGGACACCGTCCAAATGACTAAACCATCTGCCACATGTTTATTGAGGAGAAGATATTTATTTATCTTCTAAACTCCGAGTGGAACTAAAGAGGAGGTGAATGGCGACCAATGCACAGAAAAAACCTGACATGAAAGTAAATCAATATACAAAAGAGCTGACAAGAAGATTCTGGGCCCATATGGGGAATCTGTAGTGGGGCCCCCAACTTTCATGTGACATGATAATGGATTAGGAGATAAATATATGACACCTGAGACTCTCCAAGATTGGCAAAACAGGGGAGCTGCCCTATACTACACAGTACTTCTGGATTACACTTGTATTGTAAGCCTCCATCATCCCCAGGAAATAGACCCTACTGGCCACTAAATTAGGTTGTCTTCTCCTGTATCTCTGATGTGCAGTATAAGGATAGAGCCTAGGCCCACCAGAGGATCCCCTAGTCCTCCACTGGGCCAGTCAGACACTATGTAAGCCGTTCTTGAAATCCCATAGATAAAAACTATGGAATGGAAGACAAACTAATCAGAGAAGTCCCAGGTTGAGGAGGGCAAATTTAGAGGACTTGTGGTTCCTTGTGCTGACAATCATGGGAAGTCTGCCAGCTGCCCTTTTACAGTCACAAACCTCAAGAAATGAGTCGTCCTGCAAGAAGATATTTATCCAATTTCCTATTGGATTCCTGATTCTGATTCTGATCTTGACCTTACTTTTGTTCTTGGACTATAATCCTAATTTGTTCTTCTGGTATTCCTATTGTTGCAATCTTCTTGAGGAGATCATGACTGTTCTCCTGGTGACAACCCTGATCTTGAATCCTGACTTCACTACTGCTTCTCCTCAACTCAAGGCTAACTAGGGTTAAGCCAACCTGCGTCGATCTTTTGTCTTCTCCATGACACTTTGACTTGGTATAGGTTTGACCTTGACAGTGCGATGGCTCTATTGTTCCTCAGTTGGACCTGTAGTAGTCAATGTCGGACTGGCCCACCAGAGCACCAGAGGATCCTCTGGTGTTCCCAGACTCTTCCCTAATACTGGGTTCCAGAGCTACAGCATAACACAACCTAATTTAGATGCTGATAGGGGCTGTTTCCTAGAGGATGATGCTAAATAATTTTATCTGGTGGACCCAAGGAACCCCAGTCCGACACTGTGTAATTGTGACTGGGTTTATTCCTGTAGTATGACGGAATGGCGCCAAAATTTGACACGGACACATTACAGTCATCTGAATAAGACCATGAAGGGATTGGCCAGGAATTTCTAGGCATGTTCTCAGAATTGACCATCAATAGTTTACCGATGGGGGAACACTGGGTCCCCACACCGGTCATATGTTTGGCCGGAGCTGGAAGTTTAAAGGTCATCTAGAGACATATTGGGGCACATTTACTTACCCGGTCCATTCACGTTCCAGCGGCGGCTTTTCTGACGCGTGTTCGGGTCTTACGGCGATTCATGAAGGTCCTGCGCCCGATGTCCACCAGGTGGCGCTGCTGCGCCGAAGTCCGCCGAGGTGCCCCGGAGTTCATCGTCTTCATCGTGGTGCATGTGAGTATGGCCCGTGCGACTAATTTTTTTTTTTAAATGCGGCGGTTTTTCTGAATCCGTCGGGTTACCGTTCGGCCACGCCCCCCCATTTCCACAAACCGATCGCGTGTGCCAAAATCCCGGGGCAATTCAGGGAAAATCGTCGCAAATCGTAAATTTTAGGGTAACGCGTCGGGAAACCGCGAATCGGGCCCTTAGTAAATGACCCCCATTATCTAGCCTGGCAGAAGGTAGTCATCTCCTGACATATTACCACCTTAGAGATATATCAGGATCTTCATTTATTACAATAGTCTATGACATGTTTTGGCTACCCTTTGCATTAAGGCAGAGCACTTATCTTTGTAGATGTGCCTGTAATTGGAAAAAGGTCACACTGAAAATGTAGCCTTACACCAGAAAAAAAAATCCAATTTTTTTTTTTTCATCAGTGGAGGGAAAGCTGTAGTTCTCCGGCAGTAAAACATTCCGTTACAACCCTCTCTCTGTCTGCTGTTTCCATTTACAAGATTAATAAGATTTCCAGACGCTATGCAAACAGTTCCTCATCAAATGGGGCACCGTGCAGAAACACGAGCAGCTCCTCTTACCTAAAGGGAGAAGAAGAAAAAAATGAAAACCAAAAGCTCTTTTGAAACAAATGACAGGAAACAGCCCAAAATTTAAAAAGCCCCAAAGTTGTGTAAAAAATCAGCAGTGTTACAGGCCGGTGCTGCCTTTGGAGCAGTTACACGGTCTGCGAGCCTCATCCGCCCGTGTGCGGGGCCTTCCACTAACACACTTCACAGAACTTAGACAGTGGAGTCTTATTAAGGAATCCGACTCCTTAATACGGTTTATTACGCCATATGGGGAACATTGTGGAAGAAAAACACAGCTTGTCCCAGTGACTGAACGCTGAGTAGTAACTTGGCTTTTCTTTCTTGTGGGGCAGAAATTCAGTTTTCTACCCTATGCCTGGATCTAAGTGCCCTGTACATGAAAAAGCGGGTGGAGGTGCAGGGTTCACTCTTGATGATACCCGGCACCCAATGGCTGATACATGACCAAAGTCATATATGCGAGTATAAGGAGGCAACAAACTTACAGTTACAATATTCTGTGTTGAGGCTTGTTGGTTGCAGAAAAGTATTACTAGGGGTAACAGTTGCTTTGAGCTTTCAATGTGTATTTTGTACATAAAATAAGAATGTTATAAATGGTTTATGCTTTCTCAACCTAAACTTCAATAAACTGTAGACATAACAATTTGTGTCATATTAATTTTGTGTACAGGGGTTGCTGAAATCACAAGTGGCAGTTACTCTAGTGAACGACTGTGACATCACAAGTGGCACTTACTCTAGTGAACTACTGTGACATCACAAGTGGCAGTTACTCTAGTGAACGACTGTGACATCATAAGTGGCAGTTACTCTAGTGAACGACTGTGACATCACAAGTGGCAGTTACTCTAGGGAACGACTATGACATCACAAGTGGCAGTTACTTTAGTGAACAACTGTGACATCACAAGTGGCAGTTACTCTAGGGAACGACTGTGACATCACAAGTGGCAGTTACTTTAGCGAACGACTGTGACATCACAAGTGGCAGTTACTTTAGCGAACGACTGTGACATCACAAGTGGCAGTTACTCTAGGGAACTACTGTGACATCACAAGTGGCAGTTACTCTAGTGAACTACTGTGACATCACAAGTGGCAGTTACTCTAGGGAACTACTGTAACATCACAAGTGGCAATTACTCTAGTGAACGACTGTGACAACACAAGTGGCAGTTACTCTAGGGAACTACTGTGACATCACAAGTGGCAGTTACTCTAGTGAACTACTATGACATCACAAGTGGCAGTTACTCTAGGGAACTACTGTGACATCACAAGTGGCAATTACTCTAGTGAACGACTGTGACAACACAAGTGGCAGTTACTCTAGGGAACTACTGTGACATCACAAGTGGCAGTTACTCTAGTGAACTACTGTGACATCACAAGTGGCAGTTACTCTAGGGAACTACTGTGACATCACAAGTGGCAATTACTCTAGTGAACGACTGTGACAACACAAGTGGCACTTACTCTAGTGAACGACTGTGACATCACAAGTGGCAGTTACTTTAGCGAACGACTGTGACATCACAAGTGGCAGTTACTCTAGGGAACTACTGTGACATCACAAGTGGCAGTTACTCTAGGGAACTACTGTGACATCACAAGTGGCAGTTACTCTAGTGAACTACTGTGACATCACAAGTGGCAGTTACTCTAGGGAACTACTGTGACATCACAAGTGGCAATTACTCTAGTGAACGACTGTGACAACACAAGTGGCAGTTACTCTAGGGAACTACTGTGACATCACAAGTGGCAGTTACTCTAGTGAACTACTGTGACATCACAAGCGGCAGTTACTCTAGGGAACTACTGTGACATCACAAGTGGCAATTACTCTAGTGAACGACTGTGACAACACAAGTGGCACTTACTCTAGTGAACGACTGTGACATCACAAGTGACAGTTACTTTAGCGAACGACTGTGACATCACAAGTGGCAGTTACTCTAGGGAACTACTGTGACATCACAAGTGGCAGTTACTCTAGTGAACTACTGTGACATCACAAGTGGCAGTTACTCTAGGGAACTACTGTGACATCACAAGTGGCAATTACTCTAGTGAACGACTGTGACAACACAAGTGGCAGTTACTCTAGGGAACTACTGTGACATCACAAGTGGCAGTTACTCTAGTAAACTACTGTGACATCACAAGTGGCAGTTACTCTAGGGAACTACTGTGACATCACAAGTGGCAATTACTCTAGTGAACGACTGTGACAACACAAGTGGCAGTAACTCTAGTGAACGACTGTGACATCACAAGTGGCACTTACTCTAGTGAACTACTGTGACATCACAAGTGGCAGTTACTCTAGGGAACGACTGTGACATCACAAGTGGCAGTTACTTTAGTGAACGACTGTGACATCACAAGTGGCAGTTACTCTAGGGAACAACTGTGACATCACAAGTGGCAGTTACTCTATTGAACGACTGTGACATCACAAGTGGCAGTTACTTTAGTGAACGACTGTGACATCACAAGTGGCAGTTACTCTAGGGAACGACTGTGACATCACAAGTGGCAGTTACTCTATTGAACGACTGTGACATCACAAGTGGCAGTTACTCTATTGAACGACTGTGACATCACAAGTGGCAGTTACTTTAGTGAACGACTGTGACATCACAAGTGGCAGTTACTCTAGGGAACGACTGTGACATCACAAGTGGCAGTTACTCTATTGAACGACTGTGACATCACAAGTGGCAGTTACTTTAGTGAACGACTGTGACATCACAAGTGGCAGTTACTCTAGTGAACGACTGTGACATCACAAGTGGCAGTTACTCTAGTGAACTACTGTGACATCACAAGTGGCAGTTACTCTAGTGAACGACTGTGACATCACAAGTCGCAGTTACTCTAGTGAACAACTGTGACATCACATGTAGCAGTTACTCTAGTGAACGAGTGTGACATCACAAGTGGCAATTACTCTAGTGAACGACTGTGACATCACAAGTGGCAATTACTCTAGTGAATGACTGTGATATCACAAGTGGCAATTACTCTAGTGAACTACTGTGACATCACAAGTGGCAGTTACTCTAATGAACTACTGCAACATCCCAAGTGGCAGTTACTCTAGTGAACAACTGTGACATCACATGTAGCAGTTACTCTGGTGAACGAGTGTGACATCACAAGTGGCAATTACTCTAGTGACGGAGTGTGACATCACAAGTGGCAGTTACTTTAGTGAACGACTGTGACATCACAAGTGGCAGTTACTTTAGTGAACGACTGTGACATCACAAGTGGCAGTTACTCTAGGGAACGACTGTGACATCACAAGTGGCAGTTACTCTATTGAACGACTGTGACATCACAAGTGGCAGATACTCTAGTCAACGACTGTGACATCACAAGTGGCAGTTACTCTAGTGAACTACTGTGACATCACAAGTGGCAGTTACTCTAGTGAACTACTGTGACATCACAAGTCGCAGTTACTCTAGTGAACAACTGTGACATCACATGTAGAAGTTACTCTAGTGAACGAATGTGACATCACAAGTGGCAATTACTCAAGTGAACGAATGTGACATCACAAGTGGCAATTACTCTAGTGACCGAGTGTGACATCACAAGTGGCAGTTACTCTAGTTAACTACTGTGACATCACAAGTGGCAGTTACTCTAGGGGACGACTGTGACATCACAAGTGGCAATTACTCTAGTGAATGACTGTGATATCACAAGTAGCAGTTACTCTAGTGAACTACTGTGACATCACAAGCAGCAGTTACTCTAATGAACTACTGTGACATCACAAGTGGCAGTTACTCTAGTGAACTACTGTGACATCACAAGTCGCAGTTACTCTAGTGAACAACTGTGACATCACATGTAGCAGTTACTCTAGTGAACGAATGTGACATCACAAGTGGCAATTACTCAAGTGAACGAATGTGACATCACAAGTGGCAATTACTCTAGTGACCGAGTGTGACATCACAAGTGGCAGTTACTCTAGTTAACTACTGTGACATCACAAGTGGCAGTTACTCTAGGGGACGACTGTGACATCACAAGTGGCAATTACTCTAGTGAATGACTGTGATATCACAAGTAGCAGTTACTCTAGTGAACTACTGTGACATCACAAGCAGCAGTTACTCTAATGAACTACTGTGACATCACAAGTGGCAGTTACTCTAGTGAACTACTGTGACATCACAAGTCGCAGTTACTCTAGTGAACAACTGTGACATCACATGTAGCAGTTACTCTAGTGAACGAATGTGACATCACAAGTGGCAATTACTCAAGTGAACGAATGTGACATCACAAGTGGCAATTACTCTAGTGACCGAGTGTGACATCACAAGTGGCAGTTACTCTAGTTAACTACTGTGACATCACAAGTGGCAGTTACTCTAGGGGACGACTGTGACATCACAAGTGGCAATTACTCTAGTGAATGACTGTGATATCACAAGTAGCAGTTACTCTAGTGAACTACTGTGACATCACAAGCAGCAGTTACTCTAATGAACTACTGTGACATCACAAGTGGCAGTTACTCTAGTGAACTACTGTGACATCACAAGCAGCAGTTACTCTAATGAACTACTGTGACATCACAAGTCGCAGTTACTCTAGTGAACTACTGTGACATCACATGTAGCAGTTACTCTAGTGAACGAGTGTGACATCACAAGTGGCAATTACTCTAGTGAACGACTGTGACATCACAAGTGCCAATTACCCTAGGGAAAGACTGTGACATCACAAGTCGCAGTTACTCTAGTTAACAACTGTGACATCACATGTAGCCGTTACTCCGGTGAACGAATGTGACATCACAAGTGGCAATTACTCTAGTGACCGAGTGTGACATCACAGTTCTCTAGTTAACTACTGTGACATCACAAGTGGCAATTACTCTACTGAATGACTGTGACATCACAAGTAGCAGTTACTCTAGTGAACTACTGTGACATCACAAGTGGCAGTTACTCTAGTGAACTACTGTGACATCACAAGTGACAGTTACTCTAGTGAACTACTGTGATATCAGAATCAATATCCTATTACTTATATGACTTTTTTCTCATTTTTAGACATACTACCTGGTTGGTTCTTTATGCCTCCCTGATATACATGTTTTTAATGGCTACTGCCAATAGAGAACTGTAACCTATGCTTACTCTAGTGAACTACTGTGACATCACAAGTCGCAGTTACTCTAGTGAACTACTGTGACATCACATGTAGCAGTTACTCTAGTGAACGAGTGTGACATCACAAGTGGCAATTACTCTAGTGAACGACTGTGACATCACAAGTGCCAATTACCCTAGGGAAAGACTGTGACATCACAAGTGTGACATCACAAGTGGCAATTACTCTAGTGACCGAGTGTGACATCACAAGTGGCAGTTACTCTAGTTAACTACTGTGACATCACAAGTGGCAGTTACTCTAGGGGACGACTGTGACATCACAAGTGGCAATTACTCTATTGAATGACTGTGACATCACAAGTAGCAGATACTCTAGTGAACTACTGTGACATCACAAGTGGCAGTTACTCTAGTGAACTACTGTGACATCACAAGTCGCAGTTACTCTAGTGAACAACTGTGACATCACATGTAGCCGTTACTCCGGTGAACGAATGTGACATCACAAGTGGCAATTACTCTAGTGACCGAGTGTGACATCACAAGTGGCAGTTACTCTAGTTAACTACTGTGACATCACAAGTGGCAGTTACTCTAGGGGACGACTGTGACATCACAAGTGGCAATTACTCTATTGAATGACTGTGACATCACAAGTAGCAGTTACTCTAGTGAACTACTGTGACATCACAAGTGGCAGTTACTCTAGTGAACTACTGTGACATCACAAGTGACAGTTACTCTAGTGAACTACTGTGATATCAGAATCAATATCCTATTACTTATATGACTTTTTTCTCATTTTTAGACATACTACCTGGTTGGTTCTTTATGCCTCCCTGATATACATGTTTTTAATGGCTACTGCCAATAGAGAACTGTAACCTATGCTTACTCTAGTGAACTACTGTGACATCACAAGCAGCAGTTACTCTAATGAACTACTGTGACATCACAAGTCGCAGTTACTCTAGTGAACTACTGTGACATCACATGTAGCAGTTACTCTAGTGAACGAGTGTGACATCACAAGTGGCAATTACTCTAGTGAACGACTGTGACATCACAAGTGCCAATTACCCTAGGGAAAGACTGTGACATCACAAGTGTGACATCACAAGTGGCAATTACTCTAGTGACCGAGTGTGACATCACAAGTGGCAGTTACTCTAGTTAACTACTGTGACATCACAAGTGGCAGTTACTCTAGGGGACGACTGTGACATCACAAGTGGCAATTACTCTATTGAATGACTGTGACATCACAAGTAGCAGATACTCTAGTGAACTACCGTGACATCACAAGTGGCAGTTACTCTAGTGAACTACTGTGACATCACAAGTCGCAGTTACTCTAGTGAACAACTGTGACATCACATGTACCCGTTACTCCGGTGAACGAATGTGACATCACAAGTGGCAATTACTCTAGTGACCGAGTGTGACATCACAAGTGGCAGTTACTCTAGGGGACGACTGTGACATCACAAGTGGCAATTACTCTATTGAATGACTGTGACATCACAAGTAGCAGTTACTCTAGTGAACTACTGTGACATCACAAGTGGCAGTTACTCTAGTGAACTACTGTGACATCACAAGTGACAGTTACTCTAGTGAACTACTGTGATATCAGAATCAATATCCTATTACTTATATGACTTTTTTCTCATTTTTAGACATACTACCTGGTTGGTTCTTTATGCCTCCCTGATATACATGTTTTTAATGGCTACTGCCAATAGAGAACTGTAACCTATGCTTCAACAACGTGCCTCTGAGTGATCCCTGGACCTGGCTATATACCGTCACGGGCACGTCATCCTCCATCACCCGGAATCCCTATCTAAACACCAGGGTGGCCACAGAGAGAAACTTACACTGTCAGCCTCACCCTCCACTTTCTTTCACACACCCCTTCCCCCGGAGACCTACCAGGTCGTGGGCGAGGCCTCTGCTCCCGACACCAAGCACCGTGACCACCAACATGGACTAGGCCGCACTATCCAGCCACTCAGGTATTCCGGGTCCAGGCTTCCTCCGGCCATCGAGATAAGTCAGGCCTCAGTGGTTGATGTTGAATTTCTATGATATCACAGCGCGGTTTCCAACAATTATGCTACTATGACATCACTGGTGGGTTTTAGACAATTACTCTAAGTCGCTATATTATCACAACAATGTAAATCAGGTAGATGACACAAGAGGACTCCAGACAGGGGAGATACTGTAAAGCTATCACTCCCCAAACTACAATACAGGAACCCTTGTTATGTTGTTATGTCACCTCTCGCTATCCATACTTCTGTCCGATATTTTCCCGTCAGAACACAAGAAACTGTGTATGAGCTTCAATACCAGACACAACCAATAAGCCAGTGTGGTGCTGATTCTATAAGACGTCAGAAACATTGGGGCTTATTTACTAAGGGTCCATGGCCGCACTTTCGTTGGTTTTTCCGACGTTTTCAGGATTAGTGCTTTAACAGGTATTAATCTGGGGATTGTGTCATGGCTGGCTTTCATGCAACAGAAAGCGTTGCCGTCGGACGATCCGACTGATTCGGACTGAGCGCGGGATTTAACTTTCAAAATGTGTTGCAAGACAATGCACTTACATGTACCAGGAAGAAGAAGGGGAACTCCAGGGACCTGAGCGTGGAAGCGACACATGCAGGATATCGGGTGCACGATCTTAGTGAATCGCGGCACAGTGCATTCTGGTTGGACGGGTAAGTAAATGTGCCCCATTATTTTTATATGCTACAAACCTCAACAACCACATGAAATTCTCCACAATCATTAGGCAGAAAAAAAAACCTAAGACATACAATTAAGAGAGAAAAAATAGACATAAAAATGTACAAAGTGGTGAAAGTCTTTTATGGCTTAATCACCAGTCTAGACAAACACGACCTGCTTCCTTTTTCATGTATTTTCTTTCCCTTTCCTCCTTCCAGGCCGGTGTTGCGAGTAATTCACTGTGTCGGTCTACACGCTCAGGAATCTCTATAATTGGAGAGAATGGTTTTCATGTGAAACAATATTTTTGTACCTCTACTGAAGTATACAGGAGCGGAGGTAATGGGTATATAGGGAACGATGTGACTTAAAGGTGACATAACAAAGTCAAGTATGGAGGCCCCTTATAAT
The DNA here is from genome assembly GCF_040894005.1 of Engystomops pustulosus. Classification (NCBI taxonomy): domain Eukaryota; kingdom Metazoa; phylum Chordata; class Amphibia; order Anura; family Leptodactylidae; genus Engystomops; species Engystomops pustulosus. The sequence continues at coordinate 195,677,395 of NC_092414.1, read as the reverse complement.
AATATGAACGCCTGGCTACCCTGCATCTACAGTTCTGACTCCGTTACAATGGGTTCTATAGTAAAACCTGAGGATTAGATATCATAGATCAATATCTCCAGCACACTGTTATAGATCCTGCCCAATGACATGTTCTCAAGTCCCATACAGACTCCAGGCTGCAATGGGAACAGAGTGGAACAACGATCTGGCCCCAGATAGCTGCGTCCACTCGCCTCCGGCATATACTTGCCGCCAGTAGCTTTGCCGGCAGCAGATAAATGGTTAACACAAGCAATTGGTGATAGCACAGATCAAGTATGTCAGCGGTAGGTGTTGGCTGCATAATGCAGCCAATACGGACCATATACAGGAAGTCCCCAGGTTACATACAAGACCCATTTTTAGCACTCCCCCAGTCCCCACAAAGCATAGTACATGCACTGCCAAAGTGTTTTTGTATTAAAAATTGGTTTTACAGAAAAAAAGATATGTTATATTGTACCTTTCATTAGCATGTGCTGTGTGAATAGGCTCTTGTCCACTGGGAGGGGCTGGAAAGGAGCAGTTCCCCCCACCCTTGGGGAACAGCTTCTTCATGCGACCTTTTTAAATATATGAAAACACCCATCACTTGGCTTAGCGACGCCCCCTGCTCCTCTACAGCCAATCCCGAGTGTGGGGAGTTATTCTTATATTTGAAAAGGTCACATGTTTCCCAAGGGTGGGGGGGGACTGCTCCTTTCCAGCTCCTCCCAAAAGGCAACTGCCTAGTCACACAGTACAATATAACATATCTTTTTTTCTGTAAAACCTATTTTTTATACAAAAACACTTTGGCAGTGTATGTACTATGCTCTGTGGGGACTGGGGGTGTGCTAAAAATGGGTCTCCTGGTGACAGGTTCCCTTTAAGTTGAATTTGTATGTAAGTCGGAACCGTGTGCTTTATAATAATGGGGTAAAAACTGATGAAGGGTTTTCTTTAAATAGTATATGGGTTAAAACATAACCATATTTTATAATTTTTTTTTATTATTTTATTATTCATTTTCTCTTCTTTCTTTACTTCTATTATTGTATTATTCTGAAATTCTGTCTATTTTTTTTTTTAAATAAATTCCACATCTGGTCACTTTTACAAAAGATGAAACGGCAATAACCATGATGTGAGGGGGGAACTCTAAGCACTTGGGCCATATGCTGTATCTCTGCCTTTCTCCAATTCTGGAACGGATGGGGGGGGGGGGGGGGGCAACATTTCACTTTTCGCCTGAGGCCATGTGCAGCACAGATTTTTACTTATGCTGTCACTTTGAGTTGTGTTTGGGAAGTTCAGAGCACCATTATTCTCTGGACTGAGGAGCCACTGTGACAGGCCAGTGCTAGGAAGTTGACGGGGAGACGGAATAAGCAGGTTCTACTCATTCAGTATTAAGAAACTGAAAAGTAAAGTATTTATATATCGGTCCTCCAAAAATGAAATAATTCTAAGTTTATTTAAATTTAAATTTTTTCCTATTTCTATACATGTGTGTTTAAGGCTAACATCCAGACAACAGCCATGTCTCATCCTTCCTAAGGCAGCAGAATACTGACAGGACCCCCATAACAGGAACAGTCAGAGACAAGGACTAGGCAGCAGGATACTGACAGGACCCCATAACAGGAACAGTCAGAGACAAGGGCTAGGCAGCAGGATACTGACAGGATCTCCATAACAGGAACAGTCAGAGACAAGGACTAGGCAGCAGGATACTGACAGGACCCCATAACAGAGACAGTCAGAGACAAGGGCTAGACAGCAGGATACTGACAGGATCTCCATAACAGGAACAGTCAGAGACAAGGACTAGGCAGCAGGATACTGACAGGACCCCATAACAGGAACAGTCAGAGACAAGGACTAGGCAGCAGGATACTGACAGGACCCCCATAACAGGAACAGTCAGAGACAAGGACTAGACAGCAGGATACTGACAGGACCTCATAACAGAGACAGTCAGAGACAAGGGCTAGGCAGCAGGATACTGACAGGACCCCATAACAGGAACAGTCAGAGACAAGGGCTAAGCAGCAGGATACTGACAGGACCCCATAACAGAGACAGTCAGAGACAAGGACTAGGCAGCAGGATACTGACAGGACCCCATAACAGGAACATTCAGAGACAAGGGCTAGGCAACATGATACTGACAGGACCTCATAACAGAGACAGTCAGAGACAAGGACTAGACAGCAGGAGGATACTGACAGGACCCCATAACAGGAACAGTCAGAGCCAAGGACTAGGCAACATGATACTGACAGGACCCCATAACAGGAACAGTAAGAGACAAGGACTAGGCAGCAGGATACTGACAGGACCCCATAACAGGAACAGTCAGAGACAAGGGCTAGGCAGCAGGATACTGACAGGACCCCATAACAGGAACAGTCAGAGGGAAAGGCTAGGCAGCAGGATACTGACAGGACCCCATAACAGGAACAGTCAGAGACAAGGGCTAGACAGCAGGATACTGACAGGACCCCATAACAGGAACAGTCAGAGGGAAGGGCTAGGCAGCAGGATACTGACAGGACCCCATAATAGGTACAGTCAGAGACAAGGACTAGGCAGCAGGATACTGACAGGACCCCATAACAGAAACAGTCAGAGGGAAGGGCTAGACAGCAGGATACTGACAGGACCCCCATAATAGGTACAGTCAGAGGGAAGGGCTAGACAGCAGGATACTGACAAGGACCGCATACAGACCCACGGCATATGGCCCAGGCCAGACCACACATTGCATGTCAACTATATCTGCATCTTCTGGAAAGAGATAGATTTGACTGCAATGGTGAAACAGGGAGCTGTCCGCTCCCCTCTCTACCTTTGTGCCTCTAATGGTTCATTGTGCATTATTCATTGATTCAAGTGAATGGTTGCAAAAAGAACCCTAAAAGAAGAAAGGGTGGGGAGAAAGCTACAAAACTGGCAGCACTAAAAATGGGGTTTGTTATAAGTGGGGGTAAAGAAAAGTATACTTTGGAGGGTCAATAGACAGGATGGCACTACAAATAGTGATAGGAGGGGCGATAAAAAGCAACAGGAAGGGGGCCATGTACTATGTGGGGGCCAATAAGGGGGATTTTATACAGCGTGGGGGCCATTAGCAGGGTTAGTATATTTTGTGAGGACATTGTGGTGGCCGGTACAATCGACAATGTTCTATACACAGGGACATTAAGTTCATGATATCTTCTCCATGCTCAGTCTCATGTACTAATCATGTAAATCTACAAATGCTTATTCATTACCGGGACGTGTAAGAGCACGGCTGCATTTTCCACTGCTTTAGGAGATTAAGACGTATAAATTATTAACAGCAAATGGGAAAAAAAAATCTCCCTTTTTAGGTGTTATTGTGCGTGAAATGCTCTGACATTCCAGTTCTGGGTCCAGACCCCCACTCAAAAATGATGCATCAAAAATTTTGCATAAATCAATAGTGAATATTAATATACCAAACTTTGTAAGTTATCTTATAAAAGGAAAATGCTCTTCTCTCCAGCAATTGCTGAGGAATAGAGAACAGACACAGGAACAGAAAGAGTCTGCTGAAGCTAATAGTAAGTTTCTCTCTCACCCCAAGGGGTTTTTCCACAGGAATACTAGTCACTACATTTCTACATTGTCATTTATGAGCCTGTTAAAGCTTCTTAGTGATAGAGGAGAGACAAATGAACTGACAGAGGCTGCTGAAGCTTATAGTTTCTCTCTCACCCCAAGTGATTTGTATACAAAAATACTAGTCACTATCTCTGCACAGGTCAGTATTTCTCTTTGATGTCCTATATAAACCTGCTGATTTTTTCTGTATGTCTGTATAAGTAAAACATCATAGCAGATAGCTTTCCGTCGTCTCTGAGACAACAGAGATTTAGGGATAGAGCCTGCAGAGGGGGGAAACGATCCTCATGTGCATAGACAGCACTAGTGATTTATGCTTAGTTTGTTCTTGAAAGGTTAGATATGCTCTTAGCCAACGAACTTGAATTGTAGTCCAGAAAATAAGACAATAGAGTGCAGGTTATCCATAATTCAATGCACTCTGGTTTCTAAGCCTAGGCATTATAGTTCCCTTAGACCAGTGGTGGCGAACCTATGGCACGTGTGCCAGAGGTGGCACTCAGAGCCAATTCTGTGGGCACTCAGGCCATCGCCCCAGGACAGAGTTCACCAAATAGGATCAAACTTAAGAAATGCTGCTTTTAACACTATTTTACAGCAACACTTGATTGGCTGTTTGGAACTGCGGGAAAAGTGAGAACTGGTGAAAGAACTGCAATATCTTTGGAGGTCCTCCTGCTGGACCAACCATTCTTCCACTACAGAGAGGAAAGGCCAATACAATTGAAAGATGTGGAAGAACAGGTAGCAATAAGTTACTACTTCAAATGCCATGTTGGCACTTCACAGTAAATACGTGGATTTTGGCTGTAGTTTGGGCACCCGTTCTCGAAAAGGTTTAGTTGTGTCTTGTTAAATACTTATGGTATGGACTCTTTGGGCATTTGTGGAACTGTTATGTAGGAAGTATATACAGGGGGTCCCTTACTTAAGGACACACGACTTACAGAAGACCCCTAGTTACAAACAGACCTCTGAATGCTGGTAATTTACTATACTTTAGCCTTAGGCTACAACTGTCAGCTATAACAGTTATCAATGGTGTCTGCAATTAAGTTTTATTACTAATCCTGGTTCTTATGACAACCCAAAAGTTTTAAAATCCAATTGTCATAGAGACCAAACAAATTTGGCTGGGGTTACAATTATAAAATATACAGTTCCAACTTACATACAACTTATGTAAAAACCTACAGATCTTGTACGTAACCCGGGGACTGCCTGTATTGTGGTATAATTTATACACTACAGAATACTATGGTTGACCTCTGGATGGTATTAATATATATACGGTACCACCATATTTATATCATTATATTTGTTTCTTTGTGTACCAGTAAAGGCGTATTCCGGGAATAAGCATATTCAAACAGTTCAATAAAATATAAGCTTATATGTAATTAGTTGTTATTGAAAATGTTGTTTCCCTTAGCAGAAAAATGTTCTGAACATACCATATAATGGAGAATTAAAATTCTACCGGCCCTTTAATCAGTCCTGTGACTTGGTCTCTGTAATGGAGACACAGGACAGAAGATGGCCGCTGGTCACATGTTCACATCATGTCATGCATCAGACTATACCCAGGGTTAAAGTGGCCAAGGCTATTTCATATCCTGGGATGTGAACTGTAGCCGGATATAATCAGGGACAGGGTTATTCTGGCCTATTACACTGAGATACAGGTACAGTTAAAAATCCTCTTTTACGCACCAAAAAGCTAAAATGTGTGCAAGTAAAGAAAAGGGGGGCGTATTTACAGCCCCACATTCATATGAATGCGGCCTTATATGTAATTCATATATGTTATGTGAAGCTATCAGTGTCGGACTGGCCCACCAGAATACCAGAGGATCCTCTGGTGGGCCCTGTCTCAACCCATCAGAAAACAACACAATTTGGAGGTTGCTAGAGTATATTTCCTGGGGGATAATGAAGAGTGGGCCCTTAGATTGGTTTTCTCTGGTGGGCCTAAGGAAACCCAGTCCGACACTGGAAGCTATTATGTTATGTCTCACATGATAGTGCGGTAATATTTGTCTAGCAGTAATATTCTCTTCAAATAATGTTCTTTCTTCAGTGACAGTGTGAAGGCAATACATCACTATAAGGTGGTCATCCCGGTAGTATTATTTATTTGTATCTCTGATGTTTTAAGCCAGTGATGGCCAACTGATGACATGCAGCAAGTCGATAGCATCTAATGGTGGGGCAACTCTCCTGCTGAGAGTGCCCTTCACTTACGGAGGTAAGATGGCCGCTGTTTGCACCGTGCTCTCAGCAGGGGAGATCTGCTGCGTCCAGTTGCCAACGCTGTCTGCTTGCTGCTTTGGCTTCACTACCTAACAGTGTCTGCATCTGGAGGTAGAGCAAACCTTCTGCTGAAGTGCATTGCGGCCGTTTTATCTCTTTTTGGGAAGACATTGGGGGTCATTTACTAAGGACCCGATTCGTGTTTTCCTGACGTGTTACCTGAATATTTCCGATTTGCGCCGATTTTCCCTGTATTGCCCTTGGATTTTGGCGCACACGATCGGATTGTGGCGCATCGGTGCCGGCATGCACGTGATGGAAATCGGGTGGCGTGACCGAACGATAACCTGACGGATTCGGAGAAACCGACGCATTTTTTAAAGGTAACCTTTTAAAGCTTACCTTCACTCAGCCCGGCTCAGTGTACTCCAGTGCGTTCCGATGCTCTTCAGCGCAACAGCGCCACCTGGTGGACGTCGGAGGAACTGCCTTAGTGAATCGCCCGAAGACACGAATCCACCGCAGAGAACGTGCCGCTGGATCGCGAATTGGCCGGGTAAGTAAATCTGCCCCATTTAGTTAGGCAGTGAAGCCAGAGCTTATACACACACTGGGGCACATTTACTAAGGGTCCGCACGGCGCATTTTCGCCAGGTTTCCATTATCCTGCTGAAAGTAGCCATCAGATGTTGGGTACATTGTGGTCATAAAGGGATGGACATGGTCAGCAACAATACTCAGGTAGGCTGTGGCGTTGCAACGATGCTCAATTGGTACCAAGGGGCCCAAAGAGTGCCAAGAAAATATTCCCCACACCATGACACCACCACCACCAGCCTGAACCGTTGATACAAGGCAGGATGGATCCATGCTTTCATGTTGTTGATGCCAAATTCTGACCCTACCATCCGAATGTCGCAGCAGAAATCGAGACTCATCAGACCAGGCAAGGTTTTTTCAATCTTCTACTGTCCAATTTCGATGCGCTTGTGCAAATTGTAGCCTCAGTTTCCTGTTCTTAGCTGAAAGGAGTGGCACCCGGTGTGGTCTTCTGCTGCTGTAGCCCATCTGCCTCAAAGTTCGACGTACTGTGCATTCAGAGATGCTCTTCTGCCTACCTTGGTTGTAACGGGTGGCGATTTGAGTCACTGTTGCCTTTCTATCAGCTCGAACCAGTCTGCCCATTCTCCTCTGACCTCTGGCATCAACAAGGCATTTCCGCCCACAGAACTGCCACTCACTGGATGTTTTTTCTTTTTCATACCATTCTCTGTAAACCCTAGAGATGGTTGTGTGTGAAAATCCCAGTAGATCAGCAGTTTCTGAAATACTCAGACCAGCCTTTCTGGCACCAACAACCATGCCACGTTCAAAGGCCTCAAATCACCTTTCTTCCCCATACTGATGCTCGGTTTGAACTGCAGGAGATTGTCTTGACCATGTCTACATGCCTAAACGCACTGAGTTGCCGCCATGTGATTGGCTGATTAGAAATTAAGTGTTAACAAACAGTTGGACAGGTGTACCTAATAAAGTGGCCAGTGAGTGTATAGCAGTCACCAGTCTCTCACCCTGCTCAGCAATATTGGGGAAAGAGAACTTTTTGTTATTAGAGCTGCAAATATCACAAAATCACAAAATAAACTAGGCCCATAACCCCCCAAGCGACAGCCTCATACATGTGCCATGCTTTAGGTTTCAGTGTATATTTTGGATGTAAAGACGGCATTTCTCCTTGTTTCTCTCATTCTTACTTTTCGGGCCCATGTGAGTAAGAGAAGGTCAAGGCCACTTCCTGCTCCCTGCTCAGTGTCAGGCGGGCAGTAACCTGTGGTGACAGGCGGCTATGGCTTATGACCAGCCTGACATTGAGTGGAAAATGGGAAACAGCTTGGGATCTAAACATCTAAGACCAAGTCCCTCCCTAGATCAGATATCCTTATTTAAAAAAAAAAATTCTTAAAACCAAAAACAAATTTTAATGATTGTCTAAAAAAAAAAAACGTTTTCTGCCTTGCTGTCTTTGGCAGATCTGGTAGACCACATACTTTTTCTAGACTCCAGAGTAAGAAGTCAGTAGATGACTCCATTATTAGCTGTCTATTATTCTTCTTATGAGAATTACTTCCTACAAGACGTTTTTGTAACCCAGAAGTGAAAGGGATGAGGGCCACCATGATGAAAATGAGCACTTAGTGTAGATCTATTCAAGTTAGATCCCTTTAAGATTACCCTAATATCATAATCCTTGTCTGTAATGAATGTTGCCTAATGGAAGGATATCCTGTTGCTGGGATCAGTTACTCTACTGCACTCCAACAGGAACAATAGGGTATTACACAGGTACCAGTCCTTTTGGTCCTCCTTGGAAGGACACTTTGAGACCAGTTTCTGCACTGTTTAATAAAAGGCCCTGTACAAAGACTGTAAACATAAAGATCTACTTAATGCTAAAGGTGTTTTAACTTTCTGGAGCATGTATGTGGGACGGTGAGATTCAAATTTTTAACAACAGGCTCTCACGGGCGGATTAAAACTTCAATGGGCCCTGGGCTGTATGAATATTATAGCCCCCACAAGTCTGGAATCACTAGAATCAGCTTCTTGGGGAATGGAGGACATGTCCCTTCTGTCTGCTTACAATCTGCTGTTTCCGGACTGTTAGAGGACCTTCAGAGGTCCTGAAATGGCTCTTGCATTAATGTGTATTGAGAGCAGAAACAGATGTACAAGGATTTAATGGATGAAAGTCCTTCTGAGTATAAAATTTGGTTGGTGGTTTGGGTGGCCATGGGTCCCTAGAAGGCTTGGGCTTCTCCTATATTATAATCCACTTTTGTAGGCTCTCCGCTTTGGGACCAAGAAGTCTGTTGTGTCGAGCATCGCAAGATACAATGCTACCTACGTAATTAACAACTCTGTTAAAATGCACTTTATATTAATATACTATTTAGACCTTTTCATATCTAAAATTATTTAATTAACATATTAACTCATATATAGACATATACAGCCCCTCTACCAACCCATAATTACAAACATGTGGTGTTAACTGCATAGATCCAGAAGACACTTCCGGATGCATGGATCCATAGACACTTACAACACCAGAACCAAGTTAAACCCAGCACTAGAGCTAAGTTCATACCATAAATGCAGCCTCATAACCAAGCTCAAGTACAGTACATAAGTATTGCACCAGAAACAAGCCCAATACTTACAGCACGTATCCAAGTTCACATATATATCTGACATCAAATCCAAGTTCAGTACATAAATGCAGCACCAGAAGGATAAGGATGTAAATGTAGTAGAGATGAGCGAGCACTAAAATGCTCGGGTACTCGTTATTCGAGACAAACTTTTCCCGATGCTCGAGTGCTCGTCTCGAATAACGAACCCCATTGAAGTCAATGGGAGACTCGAGCATTTTTCAAGGGGACCAAGGCTCTGCACAGGGAAGCTTGGCCAAACACCTGGGAACCTCAGAAAAGGATGGAAACACCACGGAAATGGACAGGAAACAGCAGGGGCAGCATGCATGGATGCCTCTGAGGCTGCTTAATCGCACCATTATGCCAAAATTATGGGCAACAGCATGGCCATGACAGAGTGACAGAATGAGGCTAGATAGCATCTAAAACATGCAATAATTGACCCTGACACTATAGGGGACGGCATGCAGAGGCAGCGGCAGCAGGCTAGAGAGTGGCATGGCGACATACCCTAAATGGACTCAGGCTTCAAACCAATGGGTGGCAGAGAGGAACCAAAGGAGGTGAGCAAGAAGCGCTCAAATAATATCGGTACATGATAAAAGTTTGCCAGTATATTTTGTGGATTACACAGCAGGGTGGCGACAAAGTTAACATGGAAGCCATGAAAACAACCCAAAATTCTGCCTGACACAGCTCGTTTGATAAGGGGACCATGTATGGAGGCAGTGAACTAGTAGTAGATTAAAGGTGCTGCAGTTAAAACTATGTTAGTTGGATCTTGGCATGGAGCTGGCGCTCCGCTGCCAGGCGAGCTTTCGCCAATCCAAGCCCCTGTCTCTAGGCTACTCCCCAAACAGCACTTCTAAGAACCTTTTGTATAAGATCAAGTGTAGTAGCGTTCTTATAAGTTTAGGATATGGCGGGTGAGGGGAATGTAAACAGATGCGCAAGAAGCGCTGAAATAATATTGGTAAATGATAAAAGTTTATTAGTATATTTTGTGGATAACACAGCTGGGTGGCGACAAAGTTAACAACTTTGATGTGGAATCCATGAAAACAACCCAAATTTCTGCCTGACACACCTCGTTTGATAAAGGGACGATGTATGGAGGCAGCTATATGGACGACTTTTGGAGGTAGCAATGGAGACAACGTGTGGAGGCTGCTATGGAGACAATTTAATTTGGATAGTGCCTGTATGTGGCAGTCCCAAAAATTTTTCAAACCAGAGGAGCAGGTAGGTGGCCCTCCAGAAAAATAGAATAGATTGAGTGCCTGTATGTGGCAGTCCCAAAAATTTTTCAAACCAGAGGAGCAGGTAGGTGGCCCTCCAGAAAAATTGAATAGATTGAGTGCCTGTATGTGGCAGTCCCAAAAAGTTTTCAAACCAGAGGAGCAGGTAGGTGGCCCTCCAGAAAAATAGAATAGATTGAGTGCCTGTATGTGGCAGTACCAAAAAGTTTTCAAACCAGAGGAGCAGGTAGGTGGCCCTCCAGAAAAATGGAATCGATTGAGTGCCTGTAAGTGGCAGTCCCAAAAAGTTTTCAAACCAGAGGAGCAGGTAGGTGGCCCTCCAGAAAAATAGAATAGATTGAGTGCCTGTATGTGGCACTCCCAAAAATTGTTTAAAACAGAGGAACGGGTCGGTGGCCCTCCAGAAAAATTGAATAGATTGAGTGCCTGTATGTGGCACTCCCAAAAATTGTTTAAAACAGAGGACCGGGTCGGTGGCCCTCCAGAAAAATTAAATGCATAAAGTACTATAGCAAGAGCCAGTGGGCCCTGTCAAAAAATAGCCAGTTTCCTATGCTTTACTGTACAAAGAGGAGGAGAAGGAGGAAAATGAGGAGAAGGAGGAGTGGATCAATTATTCAGGTTGAGCTTCCTTCACCTGGTGGAGATTGGAAATTATGAGAAATCCAGGCTTTATTCATCTTAATAAGCGTCAGCCTGTCAGCGCTGTCAGTCGACAGGCGTGTACGCTTATCGGTGATGATGCCACCAGCTGCACTGAAAACCCGCTCGGACAAGACGCTAGAGGCAGGGCAGGCAAGAACCTCCAAGGCGTACAGCGCCAGTTCGTGCCACATGTCCAGCTTTGAAACCCAGTAGTTGTAGGGAGCTGTGTGATCATTTAGGACGATGGTATGGTCAGCTACGTACTCCCTCACCATCTTTCTGTAAAGATCAGCCCTACTCTGCCGAGACTGGGGACAGGTGACAGTGTCTTGCTGGGGTGACATAAAGCTGGCAAAAGCCTTGTAAAGCGTACCCTTGCCAGTGCTGGACAAGCTGCCTGCTCGCCTACTCTCCCTCGCTACTTGTCCCGCAGAACTACGCACTCTGCCGCTAGCGCTGTCAGAAGGGAAATACTGTTTCAGCTTGTGCACCAGGGCCTGCTGGTATTCATGCATTCTCACACTCCTTTCCTCTGCAGGGATGAGAGTGGAAAGATTTTGCTTGTACCGTGGGTCCAGGAGAGTGAACACCCAGTAATCGGTGCTGGAATAAATTCTTTGAACGCGAGGGTCACGGGATAGGCAGCCTAGCATGAAATCTGCCATATGCGCCAGAGTACCAACGCGTAAGAATTCACTCCCCTCACTGGCCTGACTGTCCATTTCCTCCTCCTCCAACTCCTCCAACTCCTCTTCTTCTGCCCATACACGCTGAACAGTAAAGGACTCAACAATGGTCCCCTCTTGTGTCTCGCCAACATTCTCCTCCTCTTCCTCCTGATCCTCCTCCACCTCCACCTCCTCCGATATGCGCTGAGAAACAGACCTAAGGGTGCTTTGGCTATCAACAAGGGAATCTTCTTCCCCCGTCTCTTGTGACGAGCGCAAAGCTTCCGACTTCATGCTGATCAGAGAGTTTTTCAACAGGCCAAGCAGCGGGATGGTGAGGCTGATGATGGCGGCATCGCCACTGACCATCTGTGTTGACTCCTCAAAGTTACTCAGCACCTGACAGATATCAGACATCCACGTCCACTCCTCATTGTAGACTTGAGGAAGCTGACTGACCTGACTACCAGTTCTGGTGGAAGTTGACATCTGGCAGTCTACAATCGCTCTGCGCTGCTGGTAAACTCTGGATAACATGGTTAATGTTGAATTCCACCTCGTGGGCACGTCGCACAACAGTCGGTGAGCGGGCAGTTGGAGGCGGCGCTGCGCTGCCCTGAGAGTGGCAGCATCTGTGCTGGACTTCCTGAAATGCGCACAGATGCGGCGCACCTTCGTGAGCAAATCTGACAGATTGGGGTATGTCTTGAGGAAACGCTGAACTATCAGATTTAACACATGGGCCAGGCATGGCACATGTGTCAGTCTGCCGAGTTGCAGAGCCGCCACCAGGTTACGGCCGTTGTCACACACAACCATGCCTGGCTTCAGGTTCAGCGGTGCCAGCCACAGATCAGTCTGCGCCGTGATGCCCTGTAATAGCTCTTGGGCGGTGTGCCTTTTATCGCCTAGGCTCAGCAGTTTGAGCACCGCCTGCTGTCGCTTAGCAACGGCACTGCTGCTGTGCCTAGAGCTACCGACTGATGGCGCCGTGCCCACGGATGGTAGTTCGGAGGAGGAGGTGGAGGAGGGGTGGGAGGAGGAGGAGGCATAGTAGGCCTCAAACACCTGGACCGAGGTAGGCCCCGCAATCCTCGGCGTCGGCAGTATATGACCAGCCCCAGGGTCAGACTCGGTCCCAGCCTCCACCAAGTTAACCCAATGTGCCGTCAGCGTTATAGTGGCCCTGCCCGGCAGCACTCGTCCACGTGTCCGTGGTCAGGTGGACCTTGTCAGAAACGGCGTTGGTCAGGGCACGGGTGATGTTGTCTGACACGTGCTGGTGCAGGGCTGGGACGGCACATCGGGAAAAGTAGTGGCGGCTGGGGACCGAATACCGAGGGGCGGCCGCCGCCATGAGGTTGCAAAAGGCCTCGGTCTCTACTAGCCTATAGGGCAGCATCTCCAGGCTAAGCAATCTGGAGATGTGCACATTAAGGGCTTGGGCGTGCGGGTGGGTTGCACTATATTTGCGTTTCCGCTCCAGCGTCTGGGGTATGGAGAGCTGAACGCTGGTGGATGCTGTGGAGGATCGTGGAGGCGACGATGGGGTTTTTGTGGCAGGGTCCTGGGCAGGGGGCTGACTATCAGCTGACACAGGGGAAGGAGCAGTGGTGTGCACGGCCGGAGGTGAACGGGCTTGTTGCCACTGAGTGGGGTGTTTAGCATTCATATGCCTGCGCATACTGGTGGTAGTTAAGCTAGTAGTGGTGGAACCCCTGCTGAGCCTGGTTTGGCAAATGTTGCACACCACAGTCCGTCGGTCATCCGGTGTTTCCTTAAAGAACCTCCAGACTTCTGAAGATCTAGCCCTCGCCGCAAGAGCCCTCGCCACGGGAGCTTCACTAGTTGACACATTTGGCGCTGATGCACCAGCTCTGGCCCTGCCTCTCCGTCTGGCCCCACCACTGCCTCTTCCAACCTGTTCTGGTCGAGGACTCTCCTCCGTCTCAGAAGCACTGTGTTCACCCGGCCTCTCAACCCAGCTTGGGTCTGTCACCTCATCATCCTCCGATCCCTCAGTCTGCTCCCCCCTCGGACTTCCTGCCCTGACAACAACTTCCCCACTGTCTGACAACCGTGTCTCCTCATCGTCGGACACCTCTTTACACACTTCCACTACGTCAAGAAGGTCATCATCACCCACAGACTGTGACTGGTGGAAAACCTGGGCATCGGAAAATTGCTCAGCAGCAACCGGACAAGTGGTTTGTGACTGTGGGAAGGGTCCAGAAAACAGTTCCTCAGAGTATGCCGGTTCAAATGCCAAATTTTCCTGGGAGGGGGCAGACTGCGGGGGAGGAGGCTGAGGTGCAGGAGCTGGAGGAGTGGCGATTTCGGTGACATGGGTGGACTGCGTGGAAGACTGACTGGTGGTGGACAAATTGCTCGAAGCATTGTCAGCAATCCACGACATCACCTGTTCGCACTGTTCTGGCCTCAACAGTGCTCTACCACGAGTCCCAGTAACTTCAGACATGAACCTAGGGAGTGTAGCTCTGCGGCGTTCCCCTGCTCCCTCATAAGCAGGTGGTGTCTCACCCCGGCCAGGACCACGGCCTCTGACCCCTGCAGTAGTTGGACGCCCACGTCCCCGCCCTCGTCCTCTACCCCTAGCCCTCGGGTTAAACATTTTTAAAATGAGAGTTATAGCTTTAATTTTTTTTTAACTTTTTTTTTTTTTTTTTTTTTTTTTGTGTTTTTGAGTTTTTAAAACCAAACAATGCTATCCTATTGCTATGGCTATTTTCTAGCCAAGTATGAAAGCACACTACTATGCCAGATGAGATGACACCGAGTTATTAAACAAAATAAACGTAAAATAAAAAAGGACAAATGGCAGACTGTGCCTAATTGAAATCCAACCCCTACTAAATTTTCCCACTTCGGTCTTTGCAATGGATATGTGCGTCACTAAGCGCAAAACACAGCGGTCGCAAGTCTCACTACAAATTGCTCACAATTGGCTAGTAGATGCACTGCAGCAAGTACAGCCACCAGCAGATCAACCAGAAATCAAATATATAACGCTACTGTAGGCGTAAGCCGTTTGGATTCTCCTATGGCTATTTTCTAGCCAAGTATGAAAGCACACTACTATGCCAGATGAGATGACGCTGAGTTATTAAACAAAATAAACGTAAAATAAAAAAGGAAAAATGGCAGACTGTGCCTAATTGAAATCCAACCCCTACTAAATTTTCCCACTTTGGTGTTTGAGGTGGATATGTGTGCCACTAAGAGCTAAACACAACGGTAGCAAGTCCCCCTGCTAATTCCTCACAAAATGGTACTAGATGCAAATAAAAAAAAAAAAAGTATAACGTTATTGTAGCCCTAAGAAGGGCTGTTGGGTTCTTGTTGAATCACTCCTGCCTAACAGTAAGCTAATAGAACACCCTAACGCTTTCCCTGACCAGCAGCAGCTCTCTCCCTAGCGGCATCCAGACAGAGAATGATGCGAGCAGCGCGGGCAGCGGCTAGTCTATCCCAGGGTCACCTGATCTGGCCAGCCAACCACTGCTATCGACGTGTAAGGGTACCACGTCATGCTGGGTGGAGTGCAGAGTCTCCTGGCTTGTGATTGGCTCTGTTTCTGGCCGCCAAAAAGCAAAACGGCGGGAGCTGCCATTTTCTCGAGCGGGCGAAGTATTCGTCCGAGCAACGAGCAGTTTCGAGTACGCTAATGCTCGAACGAGCATCAAGCTCGGACGAGCATGTTCGCTCATCTCTAAAATGTAGCATTGGAACCCAGTTTATTCAAAAAAAACAAACAAAACCAAGCTTAGTGTACAAAATATTGAGTACTGAGTGCAGAATTGTGAACTTGTGTGTAATTCCAGCACTTACTATATCCGATGACATCTTATCATAAGAGACATCTTCTTCTTCTACCTGGTTGCCATTTCAGCTTCTTCCAGCCACAACTCCTCTTTGCAGATTTAACAACACAAAAATGTTAGGTTCCTCACTCCATTATCATGTCCTTTATCGTCTTATAACAAACTTAATATTGTTCTTCCCGTAGAGATTATTATTATGTCCCCACGGTCTCCAATATAGTAACATTCCCCTCACAGTCTACAAAAGAGTATTGGTGCCCCACACAGTAGCCAATATAGTCACAGCACCCCCAAATAGTTGCAAACAGTCAGAGCCATTGTCAGGAGCCAGTACTCACAGCAACAACCCCACAGCAGCCAATAATCACAATGCCTGCCCCAGAGTAGCCAACAGTCGCAGTGCTTGACCACCAGTTGCCAGTAGTCCCAGTGCCTGCCACCAGTAGTCACAGCACCTACCTCAGTAGCCAGTAGTCTTTGTGATGCCCCTAGAAGTCACAGTGATGCCCCCTGTAGCCAGTAAATAAGGAGCCCGCCCCCATAGGAAATAAACCCAAGTAGCCAGTAATCTGGCTGGATGCTGAGAAGTAAGAGAACAAAGTTTATTTTATGGGGATGTGTGGGAAACCATTTCTAGCTTAAGGAAGGGTAGCATTTAGTTAATATGGCTCTATGGGAACCTCTCCATGGCTGTATTTGTGAAAAAAGTGGTGACTAGTTCCCTTAAAGATACTCTAATACCATTTTAAATTTGCCTTTAAAATACTAAAAGGACACTTGCGAAGATCTAATTGAATCTGTTTTCTTACATGTCTGGTCATCTTTATTGCCAGTTTTAGCTATTTCCCCTTTGACCTCTTTCCATCTGTATATGTATTAATAAGCAGATTTCTCTCTTCCTGTGATTCTTTACACTTGATAATGGCTTCTTCTAGACTTGTGGTCATGCAGATGCTGTGGGTTTGGCAACAAATGCATCTAAATATATACATCCATATGGCCGGGTTCTGTGCTTCCACAAATACAGAATCTACTTCACTGCCGTCTAGACCGGAAAAAGCAAGGAGCCGGTGAAGGATGAGGCAAGAAAGTGATAAAAGGAGGGAGAAGATATTGGAGGGAGGTGACAAAGGCAGAGAAAATGATAACATACTGATAATTACACTCACTATTTTACTGTGGGGGCATTAGGGTGGAGTCACCTAAAAATACCTTTTCTCATAAATGAAAGTGTTTTTTTATTTATAGGGGGCAGTATTATAGTAGTTATATTCTTGTACATAGGGGGCAGTATTATAGGAGATATATTCTTGTACATAGGGGAAAGTATTATAGTAGTTATATTCTTGTACATAGGGGACAGTATTATATAAGTTATATTCTTGTACATAGGGGGCAGTATTATAGTAGTTATATTCTTGTACATAGGGGGCAGTATTATAGTAGTTATATTCCTGTACATAGGGGGCAGTATTATAGTAGTTATATTCTTGTACATAGTGGGCAGTATTATAGTAGTTATATTCCTGTACATAGGGGCAGTATTATAGTAGTTATATTCTTCTACATAGGGGGCAGTATTATAGTAGTTATATTCTTGTACATAGGAGCAGTATTATAGTAATTATATTCCTGTACATAGAGGGCAGTATTATAGTAATTATATTCTTGTACATAGGGGGAAGTATTATAGTAGTTACATTCCTGTACATAGGGGGCAGTATTATAGTAGTTATATTCTTGTACATAGGGGCAGTATTATAGTAGTTATATTCCTGTACATAGGGGGCAGTATTATAGTAGTTATATTCTTGTACATAGGGGCAGTATTATAGTAGTTATATTCTTGTACATAGGGGGCCGTATTATAGTCGTTATATTCTTGTACATAGGGGGCAGTATTATAGTAGTTATATTCTTGTACATAGGGGGCCGTATTATAGTCGTTATATTCTTGTACATAGGGGGCAGTATTATAGTAGTTATATTCTTGTACATAGGGGGCAGGATTATAGTAGTTATATTCCTGTACATAGGAACAGTATTATAGTAGTTATATTCTTGTACATAGGAGCAGTATTATAGTAGTTATATTCTTGTACATAGGGGGCAGTATTATAGTAGTTATATTCTTGTACGTAGGGGGCAGTATTATAGTAGTTATATTCTTGTACATAGGGGGCAGTATTATAGGAGATATATTCTTGTACATAGGGGAAAGTATTATAGTAGTTATATTCTTGTACATAGGGGACAGTATTATAGAAGTTATATTCTTGTACATAGGGGGCAGTATTATAGTAGTTATATTCTTGTACATAGGGGGCAGTATTATAGTAGTTATATTCCTGTACATAGGGGGCAGTATTATAGTAGTTATATTCTTGTACATAGTGGGCAGTATTATAGTAGTTATATTCCTGTACATAGGGGCAGTATTATAGTAGTTATATTCTTGTACATAGGGGGCAGTATTATAGTAGTTATATTCTTGTACATAGGAGCAGTATTATAGTAGTTATATTCCTGTACATAGAGGGCAGTATTATAGTAATTATATTCTTGTACATAGGGGGAAGTATTATAGTAGTTACATTCCTGTACATAGGGGGCAGTATTATAGTAGTTATATTCTTGTACATAGGGGCAGTATTATAGTAGTTATATTCCTGTACATAGGGGGCAGTATTATAGTAGTTATATTCTTGTACATAGGGGCAGTATTATAGTAGTTATATTCTTGTACATAGGGGGCCGTATTATAGTCGTTATATTCTTGTACATAGGGGGCAGTATTATAGTAGTTATATTCTTGTACATAGGGGGCCGTATTATAGTCGTTATATTCTTGTACATAGGGGGCAGTATTATAGTAGTTATATTCTTGTACATAGGGGGCAGGATTATAGTAGTTATATTCCTGTACATAGGAACAGTATTATAGTAGTTATATTCTTGTACATAGGAGCAGTATTATAGTAGTTATATTCTTGTACATAGGGGGCAGTATTATAGTAGTTATATTCTTGTACGTAGGGGGCAGTATTATAGTAGTTATATTCCTGTACATAGGGGGCAGTATTATAGTAGTTATATTCTTGTACATAGGAGCAGTATTATAGTAGTTATATTATTGTACATAGGGGGCAGTATTATAGTAGTTATATTCTTGTACATAGGGGGCAGTACTATAGTAGTTATATTCTTGTACATAGGGGGCAGTATTATAGTATTTATATTCTCGTACATAGGGGGCAGTATTATAGTAGTTATATTCTTGTACATAGGGGGCAGTATTATAGTAGTTATATTCTTGTACATAGGGGCAGTATTATAGTAGTTATATTCTTGTACATAGGGGGCAGTATTATAGTAGTTATATTCTTGTACGTAGGGGGCAGTATTATAGTAGTTATATTCTTGTACATAGGGGGCAGTATTATAGTAGTTATATTCTTGTACACAGGGGGCAGTATTATAGTAGTTATATTCTTGTACATAGGGGGCAGTATTATAGCAGTTATATTCTTGTACATATGGGGCAGTATTATAGTAGTTTTTTCTTCACAATTTTTAAAAGTATTATAATAGTAACTTTCTTGTCCATAGGGTGGCAGTATGACAATCCTCTTTGTGCTACGTGGAATAGAATTATGGACAGGAGAAATTTGGTGAAAATGGATAATGTATATAACAAATCAAAGAGATTTGTGTGTATTCTATGTGTAGACTGGATACAAAAAAACTGCAAAATCTTACCAGGGAGAATATACTTGAATAAAGCAGAGAAGTGAAACGTGTCACGTGTTTACTCCAGATCTCCAGCAATAACCACTGAACACCATAGTCTTTTAGTGGAGGTCACCAGGTCATCTTCATGGGGGAACAGGGTCATATATCTATAACCTAGAATTAAGGACAGCAGGGAACGTTCCAAAAGAAAAAAAAAGAGATATTCAGACATATTTTCTGTCAGGATCTCTGCGTCCTCACCTCATACATTGCCCTTTATAGCCCCCCTCCCCCACCGTGGCCTTCTGTGGTGCCAGGCTGTGGTGGGGTATTTCAGGTGTTTATTTACACTGGATATTTCCATTCCTCCCGCTCCTCCCTCGCTGTACATGGAAGAAACTCTAAGAGGAAAAGGTAATTTTAGGCCGAGTAATTACATCTTTCACTATGATAAAAGGAGCTTTAATTTTATACCTAAATATCGGAGCCGCAGAATATACTATTATGGGATTATAGTGGAAGCTGAACTAAAAATGGATGTGTTATAACTCGAAATGAGGAATGAAAGTGCCTTTGTAAAACCAGAAGATATTGGTGCTTTAGGTAAATTATTTAATAAATCCTCCCTTTTGTGCACGGCTGATTTTGTGTACTGTAGTATATCTCATCCTCACCTCAAATGTTGTAGGAATCAGTAGTCCAGTGTGTGTGAATATGAGAAGTTGCTCTGTCTTCTGGTCAGCCATGTAAGTTGAAAGCAAGTTTGCTGTTGCCTCGAAGGATCTGGGAGAATACCTAGCTGCTGTAACTCACTCAAGGTATTTACTTGAGCATAAGCCTAGGGTTGGGAACGTCACCCAGTAATGAAATGCCAAGCAGCCTCCCATCACTGATGAAATGCCCAGCAGCCTCCCCTCACTAATGAAGTGTCCAGCCGCCTCCCTTCACTATTGAAATCCCCCTGCGGCCTCCCCTAACTAATGAAATGAATGGTGGCCTCCCCTCACTAATGAAATGTCCGTCAGCCTCCCTCACTGAGGAAGTGTCCAGCAGCCTCCCTTCACAATTGAAATGCCCTGTAGCCTCTCCTCACTCATGAAATGCCCAGCAGCCTCCCCTCACTAATGAAATGCCCTGCAACCTCCCCTCACTAATGAAACATCCAGCTGCCTTCCTTAACTATGGAAATTCCCCTGTGGCTTCCCCTCACTAATGAAATAACCAGTGGCCTCCCCTGACTAATGAAATGCACTGGAACCTCCCCTCACTAATGAAATGCACTGGAACCTCCCCTCACTAATGAAATGCACTGGAACCTCCCCTCACTCATGAAATGTCCAGCAGCCTCCCCTCACTAATGAAATAACCAGTGGCCTCCCCTGACTAATGAAATGCACTGGAACCTCCCCTCACTCATGAAATGTCCAGCAGCCTCCCCTCACTAATGAAATGCCCTGCAGCCTCTCCTCACTCATTCAATGCCCTGCATTAGCCTTCCCTCCAGTAATAGCTAGCCAGCAGCCCCCCACATAGGGCCCTTCATTATATAAAAAATAAACCCAGTGCTTCCCTCTCGGCTTCATGTCTAGTGTGGGTATAGACGGGTCCATGCACTCTGCCTGTGCAGACATTATGATGTCATCAGCGACACCACCACGTCATAAGTGTGTTCCAAGAGGAAAGAAGAGCTGCGGGGAGAACTGGAGGTAAGTAATAAACTCTTTTTATTTTACTTGGCTTGTGTATACGCCGAGTGAAGGCTTTTTCAGCAAAAAAATTTGAGCTGAAAGACTCGGTTTATACTCTAGTATATACGGTAGTTTGTGGCATCTTTTCTGCTGCATAATACACTCTTATGGAGGCGTTTGGGTGGAGGAAGCACATAGTCAGGGGCACAGTTACTAATTTTGGCTGTTTGCTTATCCTATAAGGTAGCGACTATTTTAGCTGTGGAAATCACACAGGCTTAGCTATCCATGTGTGACATACAATGGGTTATAGCAGTTTGGGACGTTACACAGGAGGTTGGTGTCTGGTGGAGCTGTCATGCCTCGGCCCGCTCCACCTGCCATTCTCTTCCTGACTTTAATCATTTGCATCCTGTACTGTGAAGGCAAATCTACATTCAAGCCACAAAATCCGTGACCGACCTCTCGCTCATTCCGGGAAATTCATAGGAACTGAGTTTTCAAGAATATGGTCCCCATGGTGCCGTTATCCTAATGTGAAACATAGCTTCTCCATCTGGAGGAGGAGCCAAAAGACGAAGATGAGATAAGACGTCATTATCAGTCACATGATGCGGGAGCAATATCTAGTAAACAGCAGAACATGCAGTATAGTCCATTATATAGAGAAACCATAAAGATATAAGACACAATAAACATGACCACACATGATAGATGTAATGTAAATACATTTATTCAGAAACAGCGCCACTCTTGTCAATGGGTAATAGTTGGTATTACAGCACATTGGAATTCAAGTTTATCAAACACAAAGGACGATACAGTCCGTATCAAGAAAGTCATAGGGTGACCTAGAGCTATACTTGTAATAACCAGTGCACAGAGCACCTCTAACAGAGATTGTGACTATGTATAATATAAATATTTCTCCACAACGATCCCCATATTACTCTTATTTCACTCTACAATGACCCCCATAAGCAGTGGCTGATTAAGTGTCCCATGGACCCTGGGCTGTTGAGATGACTAGGGCCCCCCAGAATCCAAACCAACATCGCGCCCCAAAGCCTAATCTCCTCTGCCCAACGAACCCACGGCAGCCCATCCTGGCCTCCTTTGATGAAATATCCACAGCAGAGCCCCCCTTTACAGAAATGTCTACAGCAGAGTCCCCCTTTACAGAAATGTCCACAGCAGATATCCCCATAAATGAAATGTCTACAGCAGAGCCTACCCCCTCCCTTTACAGAAATGTCCACATAAGCGCCCCTTGAAAAAAAAAACGTCCGGTTTCTTCTCCCCACAACCCCCTCTTCTCCGCTTCTGTTGCTCGCATAGCTCTATGACGACAAGTGGCCATCACCCCGGGGGAAAAGAAGCGGGAGGTGAGTATAGCTTTTTTTAACCTGAAGCCTCAGCGATATTCATATAGGGCTCGGGTATTGGCAGTTGTGGGCCCCTGGGAAGCTGTAGGCCCCGGCCCTGTACCGCCTATATGTAGATTCGCTGTTGCCCATAATCTACAAGTTTAGAACATTCAAACATTTTGATAACCATATACTGTATAATGCACAATATGTATTCACAGTACAGGGATAATACACACAGTGATGTGACAGTACAGGGATAATACACACAGTTATGTCACAGTACAGGGATGATACACCCAGTGATGTGACAGTACAGGGATAATACACACAGTTATGTCACAGCACAGGGATAATACACCCAGTGATGTGACAGTACAGGGATAATACACACAGTGATGTCACAGTACAGTGATAATACGCACAGTGATGTCACAGTACAGGGATAATACACACAGTGACGTCACAGTACAGGGATAATACACACAGTGATGTCACAGTACAGGGATAATACACCCAGTGATGTGACAGTACAGGGATAATACACACAGTGATGTCACAGTACAGTGATAATACGCACAGTGATGTCACAGTACAGGGATAATACACACAGTGATGTCACAGTACAGGGAGAATACACACAGTGATGTCACAGTACAGGGAGAATACACACAGTGATGTCACAGTACAGAGATAATACACACAGTGATGTCACAGTATAGATATAATACACACAGTGATGTCACAGTATAGATATAATACACAGTGGGGCGTATTTACTTCCCCCGCCCGAGGAGTTCACAGAAAGTGCATTGTCCGCGATTCACTAAGATCGTGCTCCCAATATCCTGCATGTGTCGCTTCCCCGCTCAGGTACCCTGGAGTTCACCTTCTTCTTCTCTGTATGTAAGTGCATTGTCCTGAAACACAATTTGGAAGTTAAATCCAGCGCTTAGTCCAAATCTGTCCGATCATCCGATGCCACGCCCCCCTGATTTCTGTTGCATGAAAGTCAAAAACTGATCACATGCGACACAATCCCAACGCAGACACCTGTTATATATCTGTCCCAGCCATGCAAATCCCGAAAATGGTGCAAAGTACGACGAAAGTGCGATCTGCGACCCTTGGTAAATAAGCCCCAATGTTATGTTACCCATAGGGGCACATTTACTTACCCGGTTTCTGTGTGATCCCTGATGCGGACTCTCCGACGAGGATGAAGATCATGCGCCCGATATCCTGCATGTGTCGCTTCCCTGATCAGGTCCGCTGTAGTTCACCTTCTTCCTCCCGGTGCATGTAAGTGCCTGGCTTGCGACACAATTTTTAAGTTAAATCCCGCGCTCAGTCTGAGTGAGTCGGATTGTCCGATGGCCCGGACCCTGATTTGTGTCGCATGAGAGGCAAAATCCGTTTGGCGTGTGCCAAAAACCCCTTTTAAATACCTGTCCCAGTGGCGCAAAATGGAAATCGTCGGGATGTCCAATGAAAGTGCGGTCCGCGGGGCCCTTAGTAAATGAGCCCCATAGTGTCATCCATCCTTCTCTCATATTTCTCTGCTCGGTTCCAAACCTTCTCACAGTGTTGAGGCTCGATCAGCATCTATAAGGTAACAGAGTGGGGCAGGAAGATGGAAGTGGGAACCTGGAATCTGTAAGAAAGCCGCACGTCTGGGGATACACAATATACTCTGCAATGTGCTACTTATTCCGGAAGTCTTAATTCTTTTGTGCTCAGAATAACCCTTTACTGCATCCAATCCCTGTATCTCACAAGTCATCAATATCATACATCATCATCGTCCAGGAATTGATCACCTGTAATGGACATCACAAAGGATCGGTGATTCATACAGCGCAGACGTCTTCAGATGTCAATGTCACCTTCATCTGCTTTATACTCTGGATTGAATGGATTTATGGTCCTGTTAGGAGAAGCGAAATCACGTGCGGGTTTAGATTTACTCATCTACAAATCGATTCTCAATCTTCACTTGTGAATAAAAATATTGTGACCTGATTTACTGATATCCGGAGCTGGCGGATCAGCAGAAGGCGGGAGCTGGTCCACTAGACAGAGGGGCTTTCACATGGTTGCAAAAAACCAAGCAAGTAAAAGGGCCAACCTAAGTTTTTCCTTTACAGGGATTAATTATAGGGGACCTCACACAATCCTGAGTATGGGGGACCCATTCCCCTCTATGAATGGGGGGGGGGGGGGCAGGGAAGCAGCGCTATGTATTCGCTATGGGACTGTACTCAGCTATACCTGGCGGTCACATAGACTGCACATACCCGGCCGGCTGCTTCATTGAGATGTAGTAGTGGGATCAGTGAAGGAAGAGGCAGACCCAGGTGCGTAACTTGATTGGGTGCAGATGGTGCGGACGCAACTGGGCCCAAGAGGCTCAGGGGCCCATAAAGGGTCACTTATCCATATGAGAAAATTAGCACTATAAACCATAAACTATAAACCCACCAGTGTCCACAAATTATCCCCCATAAATGACTCCAAGTTGGTGGGGCAGTCTTGTTACAAATTTTTCACCATTATGTTATGTGACAGTAAGGTCCTCTATAGCTATAGAATTACAGCGCTAACACTCTGCTGTGCACATACACTATATGAAGGATTAGATAGGTGGTATTGAGCTGTGACAGTATATACAGGATAGAAGGAGTAGTATTGTGTTGTGTCCATATATACAGGATAGGAGTAGTAGTATTGTGTAGTGTCCATATATACAGGTTCAGTGAAGAGGCAGCACTCCTTGTAGTGGTGAAAGGGGTGAAGCTTTATTCCATAAAAAGCGACGTTTCGGTGTACTGTTACACCTTTAGCAAGCATAGTGTGAGTAACAAACAGCCAACTATTTAAGGACCAACAGACCTGCTGATTGGTCAATGGTAAGTGACAGTAATTCAGTGTACATCATACCGAAAAGTGACAAACCAGTAATAACATTATTCATATACATGTTATAAAGTGACCAGTAGTGCCAATATATTATTATGAAGTGTACCATCATCATAAAGTGACATAGTGCAAAAGTAAACGCAGTAAAACACGCCCATCGGTTTGTAGACCTCCTCCACGTCTCCTCCTACTCATTCATGAAAAACAATTGTTTCAGCTTGGCCACCTGTTGTATCAAGCCAGGTATATACAGGATAGGAATAGTAGTATTGTGTAGTGTCCATATATACAGGATAGGAGTAGTGGTACTGTGTTGCACTCATATATACAGGATAGGAATAGTAGTATTGTGTAGTGTCCATATATACAGGATAGGAGTAGTAATACTGTGTTGTACTCATATATACAGGATAGGAATAGTAGTATTGTGTAGTGTCCATATATACAGGATAGGAGTAGTAGTACTGTGTTGTACTCATATATACAGGATAGGAATAGTAGTATTGTGTAGTGTCCATATATACAGGATAGGAGTAGTAGTACTGTGTTGTACTCATATATACAGGATAAGAGTAAGGCTACATGCTACGGTATGGCGGGCATACATCGGCTCCGGGGAGAGGAGCAGGAAATGAGCGCTGCTCACCCCCGTTCCCTTCCATAGGAATACACAGCCCACGGCGCCGTATTCCGTAGAAAGATAGGACATGTCCGCACGCGTTTTGCACCATACCGCTCACGTACGGAGCCGTGAGGCCACAGAAATGTATGGGGGACGTAAATACGCTGTATATACATCGGCCGTATATATGTCCCCCATACGTTTGTGTGAATGTAGCCTAATAGTACTGTGCTGTTCCCATATATACAGGAAAAAAGCAGCAGTACTATGACCATATATACAAGATAAGAGTAGTAGTACTGTGCTGTACTCATATACACAGGATAAGAGTAATAGTACTGTGCTGTTGCCATATATACAGGATAGGAGCAGTAGTACTATGACCATATATA
This sequence comes from Engystomops pustulosus, assembly GCF_040894005.1. NCBI lineage: Eukaryota > Metazoa > Chordata > Amphibia > Anura > Leptodactylidae > Engystomops > Engystomops pustulosus. The sequence goes on along the minus strand of NC_092414.1, from coordinate 195,651,139 downwards.
TACAGTACTTTGCTTTGCCAAAACTGCGGTAAAACTTTAATACTTTTCCCCAGTCCAGTCCCGGTGCAGAGAACATGAACTCATAGTGTCAGTAGGTGGGGGGAAAGACAACCAGACAGTGAGCCCTGAGGCTGAACCCCCTCCCACTGTCCCTACCTACTTGCCTCAAGACAGCTCTAGCAACTGCGGACAACCTCGGTGGCGGTCCCTATACTATGTAAGTGACACACGTAACTGGACAAGACAGACAACACAATAAGGGGTAGTCGACAAGCCAGAATCAAAACCAGAAGAATCGCAGTACAAATTCAGTAGGCAAAAACGGTAGTCAAAGTCAGGCAAAGGTTCGGCAACGATAACAGAAGGTACAAAGAGGTCACAGGGAAATATGGGGAGCTGGGATATCCAGGTAAGAACTTAGACAATAGCCAGCACGCAATTGAGCCACTGGCAGCCTTATAAGTAAAGCTGGAGAGACAGACAAGAAGCTGATAGGACTAGTGCTGATTAGAGCTGAAATCAGCTGCATCAGTCCAGCAAAGACCAGGTAACTCATTAACTGCTGGACCATAGTCATCGGGTGTGTCCAGACTCCAGAGGCACAATTCACACTGAACGGTTCTGACAGTACCCTCCCTCTTATGAGGGGCCTCAGGACCCTTAATCATTGGACCAGGCTTAGAAGGATTATGTAAATGGTACCGCCGGCGCATGCATGTCTTTAGCAGAGATCCACGTGCGCTCCTCCGGTCCGAAACCCTTCCAGTGGACCAGATACTGTAAGGAGTCCTGTACCCAGCGGGAATTCAGAATTTTCTCCACCTCATACTCCAATTCCCCCTGGACGATGAGTGGAGCCGGAGGAGGTGAAGGCAACACCGATGGCACATATCTTTTAAGAAGAGACTTATGAAACACAGGATGGATACGAAGAGCATAGGGTAGTTTCAACCTAAAGGTTACCGGATTAATGATTTCCACAATGGTATAAGGTCCAATATATTTGGGTGCCAGTTTCCCTGACTGCACCCTAAGTTTCAGATTTTTAGCTGAAAGCCAGACCTTCTCACCTAGTACATATTGCTGACCAGATATACGTCTTTTATTAGCATGTCTTTGATAAGCCTCTTGGGCTTTTACCAAGTTCTGATGAGCTTGGGCCCAAACTGTGCACAGTTTAGAGAAAATGGCCTCGGCTGAGGGATTAATAGATTCTGCAGAATGAACAGACGAGTACCTGGGGTTAAAACCATAATTACAGAAGAAAGGTGACATCTTAATAGAACGTTGTTCATGATTGTTTATAGCAAACTCTGCTAGAGAAATGAAGTCTTTCCACTTATTCTGAGTATCAGCCACAAAACATCTTAGAAATTGCTCTAACGATTGATTGGTCCTCTCTGTCTGTCCATTGGTCTGAGGATGGAATGCAGACGAGAAGGACAGAGAGATACCTAATTTGCCACAGAACTCCCTCCAAAACCTAGCCACAAACTGGACACCCCTGTCGGAAACAACATTCTCAGGCACCCCATGAAGACGTAGAATATGATTAATAAAAAGTGTGGCGAGTGTGCGAGCGTTAGGCAGTTTGCGTAGTGGGATGAGATGACACATCTTAGAAAATCTATCCACCACTACCCAAATGACTGTCTTACCCTTAGATAGTGGCAAGTCGGTAATAAAATCCATAGAAAGATGCGTCCAAGGTCTCGTAGGAACCGGTAGAGGATGTAACAGACCCTCGGGTGGTCTACGAGGGACCTTGGACCTAGCACAAACCTCACAAGCTTCGACAAAAGCCTTGACATCTCGAGCCCAAGATGGCCACCAGTAATGGCGAGAGAGCAGATACTTAGTACCTGCCACACCTGGATGACCAGACAAAACTGAACTATGAATCTCTTCAAGAACTCGGAGTCGAAGGTTAGGCGGTACATACAACAAAGAGTCTGGAGTGTTATGAGGTGCTTGACCCTGAGATTCTGCAATCAGGGTCACCAAGTCAGGTTGCAAAATAGACACTACTACCCCGGGTCTTAAAACAGTATCAGATTGAGTCCTGGGGGAACTTTCTATATCAAAGCTACGAGACAAGGCGTCAGCCTTGATATTACGGGAACCAGGTCGGTAAGTGACTTCAAAATCGAATCTGGTAAAAAACAAAGCCCATCGGGCTTGACGTGGCGAGAGACGTTTAGCATTGTCTAGGTAAACCAGATTCTTATGATCAGTGAGTACCACCACCTTATGTTTGGCACCTTCAAGGAAATGCCTCCATTCATCAAATGCCAACTTGATGGCCAATAGTTCTCTATTACCGATATCATAGTTACATTCAGCTTGAGAGAACTTCTTTGAGAAGAACGCAATAGGTCGCAGGTTAGTAAGAGTGTCCGATCCTTGGGACAACACCGCTCCTACCCCTACCTCTGATGCGTCCACCTCCACAATAAATGGACGTTCAAAATTAGGTTGAGTCAATACTGGGGCCTCTGAAAAACACTTACGGAGCTTGTCAAAAGCTCGGATAGCCTCATGAGACCAGTTGACAAGATCTGCCCCCTTCCTGGTGAGATCAGTAAGTGGTTTGGCTATAACAGAAAACCCCTTAATAAATTTCCTATAATAATTAGCGAACCCCAGAAATCTTTGTAAGGCCTTCAAATTATTGGGACGTTCCCACTTTTCGATGGCCACCACCTTAAGGGGATCCATACGGAAGGAATTAGGGGTGATGTAGTAACCTAAAAAAGAGACCTCCTGGATACCAAACTGACATTTAGACAACTTAGCAAACAGACTGTTTTGTCTAAGCAGTTCCATCACTACACGAACATGTTTTATGTGTGAAGCCCAGTCGGGAGAAAAAATCAAAATATCATCTAAGTAGACCACAAGAAAACGACCTAGATGCTGACGAAATATATCATTCACAAAATGTTGAAAGACCGCCGGGGCATTACATAGACCGAAAGGCATCACTAGATATTCAAAATGACCCTCTGGTGTATTGAAAGCGGTCTTCCATTCATCACCCTCTCTGATTCTAATCAAATTGTAAGCCCCTCGCAAGTCTATCTTGGAAAACCATTTGGCCCCCACAATTTGGTTAAATAAGTCAGGAATCAGGGGTAGAGGGTGTTGATTCTTAACAGTGATTCTGTTAAGTTGTCGATAATCTATACAGGGTCGTAATCCCCCATCCTTCTTTTCCACAAAAAAGAACCCTGCTCCCAATGGGGATGAAGATGGGCGAATGTGACCCTTCTGGAGACTTTCCTTAATATACTCCCGCATAGCCTCCCTTTCCGGACAAGACAAGTTAAAAATACGACCTCGAGGAAACTTGGCGCCGGGAATTAATTCAATGGCACAGTCGTATGATCTGTGTGGCGGCAATCCGTCCACAGTTTTTTCATCAAATACATCCGCATAATCGGACAAAAAACTCGGAATATCCTCTTCCATGGAAGAGCACTCAGCAAAAGAAACCACCTCACAATGGGAGTCACATTCAGTCCCCCATTTCACCAGTTCCCGGTTTGCCCAATTAAAAACAGGATTGTGCTTCTCCAACCAAGGCAAACCTAAGATCACATCAGACGACAGGTTATGCAGACACAAAAACTTCATACGTTCCACATGAACTGCCCCCACCTTAACCTCAAGGCAGGGAGTGATGTAACGTATATCCCCCTGAGCAAAGGGGGCTGAGTCTGCTCCTGTGACATTAACAGGAGATTGGAGCAGAAGGGGACACACCTCTAGACCGGAAAAGAACATAGGGTTAACAAAATTAGCAGAAGACCCCGAGTCAATCTGAGCATAACCAGAGATGTTTCTCCCTCCCAAAGACAATGAAATAGGCAATAATAACTTATTCTTATTGGTGAAGGTTACCTGTTCGCCTGAGTGACCCCCTCGATAGTCACTCAGGCGTAGAAGTTTTCCGGCGGTGGTCCAGGAAGGGATGGACATTGCCGGACTCGATGTCCTGCTTTCCCACAGTAGAAACATAAGTTGTTCAACACACGATATGCACGTCTGGTCTTGGCATCAGTAGAATCCACTTGCATAGGTTCCTCTGATGGGGGTATAGCAGGAGGGGAAGGACTAGGGTTGGTAACACGAATAGGTGAAGGTCTAAAAGCGTCTGATGTACCTCTCTCCTTTAGCCTGTCTCTCAAGCGTCTGTCAACTCGGATAGCTAATGTCATGCTATCCTCAAGTGAACTAGGAGTGGGATAAGCTACCAACAGATCCTTCAACTGATCATTCAGTCCGACACGAAACTGAAATCGGAGTGCCGAGTCATTCCAAGTGGAGGGGCCACTCCACTGCCTAAACTCCGAGCAATATTCCTCCACAGGACGCCTACCCTGCCTCAGACCTGTCAAGTGACGTTCAGCATTAGCTGCACTATCCGGGTCATCATACAGTAGCCCTAGGGCCTGAAAAAACCCATCCACCGTCTGCAACTCAGGAGAACTAGGAGGTAACGAAAAAGCCCATTCCTGTGGTGACCCCTGGAGTAGAGACATAACTATGCCCACCTTCTGGACCTCATCCCCAGAAGAGCGGGGGCGCAATCTAAAAAACAATTTACACCCTTCCCGAAAGGCACAGAATCTCTTTCTATCCCCACTAAACTTATCTGGGAGTTGTACAGGTGGCTCAGGTGGTGCTGGGGAAGCCATGGTAAACTGACGTGGGGCCGTCTCCTGCTCATGAAGCCGAACAGCTAGTTCCTGCACCATGGTGTTGATTTGCTGCATCTGTTCCACAATATTTGTCAACGTAGTTCTGCTGTCCATGACAGCGACAGTATATTTTTGGCTGGCTATTCTGTCAGTAGGTGGGGGGAAAGACAACCAGACAGTGAGCCCTGAGGCTGAACCCCCTCCCACTGTCCCTACCTACTTGCCTCAAGACAGCTCTAGCAACTGCGGACAACCTCGGTGGCGGTCCCTATACTATGTAAGTGACACACGTAACTGGACAAGACAGACAACACAATAAGGGGTAGTCGACAAGCCAGAATCAAAACCAGAAGAATCGCAGTACAAATTCAGTAGGCAAAAACGGTAGTCAAAGTCAGGCAAAGGTTCGGCAACGATAACAGAAGGTACAAAGAGGTCACAGGGAAATATGGGGAGCTGGGATATCCAGGTAAGAACTTAGACAATAGCCAGCACGCAATTGAGCCACTGGCAGCCTTATAAGTAAAGCTGGAGAGACAGACAAGAAGCTGATAGGACTAGTGCTGATTAGAGCTGAAATCAGCTGCATCAGTCCAGCAAAGACCAGGTAACTCATTAACTGCTGGACCATAGTCATCGGGTGTGTCCAGACTCCAGAGGCACAATTCACACTGAACGGTTCTGACACATAGCTCTTAACAATTCAGAAAAAGCTTTCAAAAAAGAAATGTTAAATTATTTAGATGCATCAAATCCTTCTGCTGACATAAATCACAATAAAAACCTCTCTGTTTGGAGAACACTGAGTAGAAGAGGTGCCAACAAAACATTACGTGTGGCATTTTTGGAAAATTACATTGAAAATTGCCGGCTCGGGATATTTTATGCATCTGAGGCTGCCAACCATTAAAGCTTCAGGTAGAACTATATGGACAGAGTGGAAACTGCAAGATCAAAGAGTTTTGTCTGTACAATTGTTTTCGACTTTCTGTGAAGGTTCGGTAATGATGATGACATCAGCACCTAAAATGTTATAGGGGTTTTTCCAGCTTAAAGGGAACCTGTCCACGCAAAACTCCAGCTCTTGTTAGGTATTGGTCCTGGAGAGAAGTGTTATCCTAGCTCTGTGTGTTAGTAGAAGCAGAACTGTGAAAAATTTATTTACATTCCAAGATTGTAGCTTATACAGGTGTACTGGGGATATGTACTCACACTGCTGAGCTCTTAGCTCTCTGCAGCCAGTGTTAAGTATTATCCCTGGAGAGATGTGTAATCATATTCACATGCATATGGTTAGTAGTAGTAGGTTTTTATATTTGATTTTATATTTCAGGATTGAAGCTTCTCCACGTACACTGTGGGCGTATCCTCACACTGCTGTGCCCTTAGCCATTGCAGTGAGCTGTTCTATTGCCCCTTTGATCTGAGTAACTTCCAGTTACTACTACAGTTGTCTTACATTAAAGTTAGGCTGCATTCACACTGCCGCAAGGGGGACATATATGTGTGCATGTAGCCTTACTTAGTAATTTAATTAGTGCACAGAGCTCAGAGCACAGCAGGGTAAGGACAAGCCCCTAGTGCACTCTGAGAGACTACAACCCTGGACCCCCTCCTGTAACTGATTGCATACATGTCACAACTGCTCAGAAGTGGACCTGAAGATGGACCTGAAGCAGGAACAGGGAGCTTGTGGAGAGTAACTTTCTGATAATGTATATAGAATTAAGAAATGATTTGCTATTGCACCACATTATTGGTCTATTACCCCCCTATCACTGCCCTTTTATGTCTCTGTTCTCTGCGCTATCACCACAACTCTTGTCATCTACCATAGAATTTAAAGGGATTGGCCACTTTACCTTATGTTTTTTTGTAATATGTGTGTAGTGTGTGGGGCAGAATATGAGGTAATTTACCAATATACATGTATAAATAGCTCCGTATCGCTTTGTTGATATGTAAAGTGAAGCCTCCTGTCTTTTAACTCATCAGTCAGATATTCCTGACCATAAAATGGCTGCAGATGGAGGGTCATGTGATCTCTAACTGAATATGAGCAATTGCCCTGCCAGGGCCTTATGATAGTATTCGTGAATATAAGATCATGGTCATGGCAGGGCAGTTAGGCCCATTCCACACTTGCGAGTGTGATGCGATGAACTCGCATCATGACCCAGGCAATTGCTGACTCGGTAAGATTAGAGATGAAAGGAAAGTAAAAGAATCTGCCTGACCAACCCCCTCTAACTAAATAAACATACATACAACTTTTTGAATTGGAAGGTGATTGGTCACAGCCTTTATTGAAATTGTTTACAATCTGTAAAAAACAAACTTTATTAAAACACAATAATATAACAATCATATAACAATTCTTTTTTCAAAAATTAAAATGATGGGTGAGCAGAGCCCTTGACAACAGCTTCCACGAATTGCCACCAATATTTCCATAGTTATATTCGTCCGGTGCCTTTTAAACCAATATATATATATATGCTCAGAAAGCACGCTCGGCGTGCGATGTCACAACTACCAAAACCACTAGCCGCCAACCTCCTAGCCAGTGGCGCGAGCAGAGGTGACTAACCATCAAACTTAATAAAACCAACCAGGTCCTAAAAGGGGAGGCCACCCCCATGCAGGATCCTGGCAAAAATCCTCTTAACTTCCGGACTTAAAATAACCACACCATCTTTTTCTCAACCTGTTATCCACTTTACCAATTGAATTAGCTGTTGCCAAGAACCCCGCCCCCGCCACACATCCTAAACTCACCTGACCCTACCCAACTGTACAAGAGAATATATAACTACTTGTATCCCGTCTCCCAGAAACCACATAAGTGACCCTGATGCAAACAAAACTAAGGGAGGGTGGGTGGGACAATTTTCTAAAGCCAAAAGATGGCTACCCTTCCTAATCCTCCTATATAAACCCCTCACTATCTCCTCCCCCCAGTTCAAACCCACCTATCCACTTAGACTAAAAATCTCCGCCCCCAAAGACCACTCCACCCATCATTTTCTCTCCTCTCATCCCTGCCTGTCATGGCCGCACTGCACCTATCCTTGCAGCCGGCTTCGTGCTAACACACTCGCAGCGCATGCTGCCCGGATCGCACGGCCCGAATGCTGCACACCGGGAGTGAACTGACATGCTGAGTTCACTCCCGGTGTGAAGCGTTTGGGCCGTGCAATCCCGGCAGCATGCGTTGTGAATGTGATGCGAGTTCATCGCATCACACTCGCAAGTGTGGAACGGGCCTTACTCCTGAAAAACAGATAAGATCACATGACCCTCTATCTGCGGCCATTTTATGGTCAGGAATGTCTGGCTGATGAGGTAAAAGACATGAGGTAAAATGATGAGGTAAAATGATGAGGTAAAAGACATGAGGTAAAATGATGAGGTAAAAGACATGAGGTAAAATGATGAGGTAAAATGATGAGGTAAAAGACATGAGGTAAAATGATGAAATAAAAGACAGGAGGATTCACTTTACATATCAAGAAAGCGGAGCAGAAGTATTAATATATATATATATATATATATATATATATATATATATATATATTGGTAAAGTACCTAATATCCTGCCCCTCAACACTTACACACACATTACACAAAACATGAGGTAAAGTGGCCAACCCCTTTAATGTAATCACCCGATATGGCGCGAGGGTCGTTCCTTGTACTCACATCCCCCCCATTACGGGAATCAATAAGGTAAATTGCTCGGCGGGCGAGTGAATGGGATGAATGATCTCAGCTCAATTTTACCTGTTTTTTTTGTTTAAGGCAGACAAAATTCATTTGCTTAAAAACAAGCCCTCTCTGTAGATTACATATTCCCATGAAATATGGTTTTTGAGTCAGAAAAAAATACAGTGTTTAAGTGAATTGCTTGCGGTTTTATAAAGTGAAGGGAAAATCCATTTTCTTCAAGGATCGGCGTGTCATGTGTTAACCCCTTCAAGACGTGATAAATAGAAGCTATCTCACGTTACATGTTATGAGAGCCATTAATAATACTCATCTGACCTATGTACATTTTCTGGTTGTCACACAGCGAATTTGTAGATTATTGTTCAAGGGATTTTTATTTTGACATTTTGGCAATTGCTCTATTCACCATTTAACCATATAAAATGTAATAACTTAAAAAAATTCAAGTCCCGTATTGGTTCCATATAAAATCCTAATTTCCAGTAATTTTGGTTTCTGTTGTACCGATGGGGGGGGGGGGGGGTGTTATTTTTAGAGCTTGGGCCTACTTGACTTCCTTTGGCTTCCTTTGTTATGCCGATCCTCCAGGAAATGGATTCAATAAATTGGGCGTTACCATTTGATGCAGTGTCTCTACAACATGTGACAGTGTCCAGCCAATGAGGAGACTGCCACACTGTTTAGAGGAGTCCTGTCACATGATGATGGGGTAGGCTTTTAGGTACATCCTTATAGGAAGGGTGGATGCTTCACATCATTGCATCATGAATTGTGCTGGAGTTAAAGGATTGTCCATATTCAGCAAATAGTTGATATTGTTTAGTAATTAATTCTAATTTTCCAATATACTTTCTCTATCAATTCCTTGTGGTTTTCTAGATCTCTGCTTGCTGTGATTCAATTGGAGGCTTCTAGAATTATTTGCTGTGAATAAACACTGCTCCCTGGTCATGTGATGTCACACAGGTGCATGTCTCGTTATATTCCTGGACATATGATGTCACACAGGTGCACGGCTCGATATATATATATCCCTGGTCATGTGATGTCACACAGGTGCATGGCTTGTTATATTCCTGGTCATGTGATGTAACAGTGCACGACATGTTATGTCCATGGTCATGTGATGTCACACAGGTGCACGGCATGTTATGTCCCTGGTCATATGAGGTCACACAGGTGCACGGCATATTATGTCCTTGGTCATGTAATGTCACATAGGTGCACAGCTTGTTATAACCATGGCTCGTTATATCCCCGATCATGTGATGTCACACAGGTGTGAGGCTTGTTTTATCCATGGTCATTTGATGTCACACAGGTGCACGATTCGCTATACATCCCTGGTTATGTGATGTCACACAGGTCCATGGCTTGTTATATTACACAGTTCTGACATATACTCACATATACTCCCATTTAATGTGTCACAGTGTCATATAATGAGCCGTGCACCTGTGTGACATCACATGACCTGGGATATAATGGCATGGGGAATTGATACAGAAAGTATATTTTTGTATAACTTTTCATTACATAAACAAAATCAACTATTTGCTCAAAGTAGACAACTCTGTGCCTAGCTCTACAGGGCATGAGTACTAACCACTAATCCACCCTAATGACCTAATATTTTGCCACCACTTGTAGTACAGGATAAGGATTTGTCTACTTCCATAGACTCTGCATCACATGATGTTCTAGATTGGTAAATGGCTGATATGTCCTCCCCGTATCCACATTAAATTGACATCACTATTGTAAATTCCAAGACCATATTCATGTAATGAAGGTTTCAATTCTAAAAGCTTCCAATCTAATTGGACTAATCAGAAGTAAGCAAATGCAATGCAACATAAATTAAATATATCAACCACATAGGTCAAAGTGCAAAGTGGGGGTCATAAGCTAATGCAGTCAGCAGATGGTGATAGGGTGGAAGGTAGATGTCAGACTGCAACATTACTATTTTATCTGTGGGGGTTCGTTCTATCATATACAGTATCCATGGATCAAGAAAAGGTGATCCATAGACAAATAGACACATGGGGGCACATTTACTTACCCTGTCCTGTCGCCTTCCCCGATCCGGAATGTCCGACAAGGATGAAGTTTGGCGCGATTCACCAAGATCGTGCGTCCGATATCCTGCATGTGTCGCTTCCCCGCTGAGGTTGGCCGGTGGCCGCCTTCTTCTTCCCTGGTCTGGGGTCTGAATTGATTTAAGAGTCTGGAATGGGGTCTAAATATATTTAAGGATCTTTCTGGGGTCTCAATTAACTTAGCGATCTTACCTGGGGATGTATCAGACTGCGGACAAGTGAAAGACATCTCTTTGCTAACAGACCCCTGTATATTTAATATTTGTTCATATTTTCCATGGAAATGAAGGTAAAATTCAGCCATGAACAAGTGACATTTGTTTATCCTGGAAGTGTTGCTCTTGTGTCTAATAGTAGCTTTGGGACCAACACTTCAAAAACCGGATTTGCAGAGAGGCAGAGACATTGCAATAAAATTAAAGTGGATTACAGAGCGGCATCTGCTGTCATTGTTACCTTTCAGCTAAAACCCATGGAAGTCATAAATGCCAGGATTTATTGTGTACTGACAATCCAGCCCATTGAATTACATGGTTGGGGATAGGGTCACAGAAGGTAGAAGGGATTGAGTGGAGACACGTCTGGGATACAGCTTCTACTGCAGCACATCTGCTCGGGGGGGAAGGTGAGAAATATGGAAGTCTACAATTATTTCACCTTGTCACTTCTGCATGGAAGCCCCAGGCCTGGATCTACGACCCTTCTGCTTCTGGTCTACTTCGACTCTTCCCATATGTTGTTCTCATCTGCACATTGGGGCACACTTACTAAGGGGCGGCGCACTTTCGTCGGGTTTCACAATTATTTCCATTTTGCCCTGAATTGGATCGGATTGTGGCGCATTGGCGCCGGCTTGCATGCGACAGAAATCGAGGGGCGTGGCCGTCGGACAACCCGACAGATTCGGACAAAGTGCAGAATTTAAAAACGGAATTGTGTCGCAAGATCAAGCACTCACATGCACCAGGAAGAAGGTGAACTCCGGCGGAAGCGACGGATGCAGGAACTCATGATGTTAATGAATCGCGGCAAACCGAATCCTCGTCGGACAACGCACCGCGGGATCACGACAGGACCGGGTAAGTAAATCTGCCACATTGTATCAGCAGTGATAGTTTGCTTAGAGAAGTAAAGATGACTGCAAGTCAAGTCACTGCTATAAATGGCCAGGGGTGTAACTTGTGAGAGTGCAGAGGGTGCGGTTGACACCAGGGGGCCCATAAGGCGACACTTTCTCATATGAGAAGACTACTAAACCATAAACCATACATTATAGTCAGGGACCTGCAGAACCCAAGGTGTTCATCAAAATCATGCAGGATAAACTCCATACACTATGACTGTGGTAATATTATTATATTTGACATCCTTCTAAAATCAACTTTCAAAATAATGCTAATGAGACAGAAGGTCTCTACCAGAGCCCCTTTGTGCTCTATTTTTACAAGCTGTTACACTGTACAGGAGCACTTCCCCTCCCACTCCATGCTGGAACATCCTCTGCTCTATGAGATTATAGCAGGCAGAGGGAGGGGGTAATGCCGAGAGAGCAGGGGGGAGGGTGAGAAGTGCTCAGTGTAACAGCCTGTGAAGCCACAGCACGAAGAGGAACTGGTAACACCCCAAGAGCCCCTAAGGTTCATTAGCATAATTGTAAAACTTGATTTTAGACTGAAAAAGGCTATAGATAACAAATATAAAGAGATAACCACAGTCACACAGCATTATCTATGGCATAAAAGGTGACATATGATGCATTCTATCATAAAGGAACATACGTTTTCTGCTTACATGACTCATCTATTGTATTATACTTTACTACACTTCTGGCCAGTGTGATCTGCTTTCGCACCAGGCAACGCATTACGTTGAAAAAAAAATTCCCATCACCTAAGCTACAGAGGAAGCTGCAGACAGAGGCCACTTATCTGTCTCATTAAATGCTGCTTAATTCTGCATTTCCTTCATAGGAGTATCTGCAAGATAAGCAGTTCCTGCCTTTTATAGCGTAACTACAGCGTAAATCCATCAGGGATTAAGCCGCTCTGTATTTATGATGTTTTTTTTTTTAAAAAAAAAACCTAAATAATATCACCCGAGTTGAGAAGGTTGTCAGGTAAAGATTCAGTTTTATTAAAATATAATATCCTGTTTCTATCTCTAAAAATCTAAAGAGCAAATAGACAACTAATTCTGGGATAAAAATAGCCACTCATGTGACAATAGTAATCTGATATTACCGGGTTAGTTGTATTTGTACAATTTTAATTCTTATTAATAAAAGTATTGTGTATGAGGGTGTCATAAATCTAGAGGAAGTAGAAAACTTGAGATATGGCCCAAGTAATATTAAAAGAACTTTTATTGATGTTTAATTAGGACAAAAAAGGCCTGTAACAGTCTGTGAAGCTAAAGCACGGAGGAGCTCTGGTAACATCCCCTGGAGCATTTCTGGATCTTCAGCACACCACAATCACGGTTTCTATGGCAATCAGAGAATCTTATTTCTCATAGTCTGGGAGTACTTCATGTGTTTTGGGGCTTTCATATGTCTTGCACTGAGGAGAGGCTTTTGTCGTCAAAAAAGCCCCGACAGGTGGAGGCTGCAGTTATTGTTGACTTTGTGGAAGTTTCTCTCATCTCCCTGCTGCATCTCTGGAGCCACAGTAATCTTGAGGTTCTTGTCTACCTTTCTCACCAAAGCTCTTTTCCTACGATTGCTTAGTTTGGCTGGACAGCCAGGTTGAGGAAGAGTTGTGGTCGTCCCAAACCTCTTTCATTTAAGGATTATGGAGGCCACTGTGCTCTTAAGGACCTTGAGTGCTGCAGAAATTCTTTTGTAACCTTCTTCTGAGCTCCTGGGGCAGTTCCATGGACCTCATGATTCTCATGTGTTCTAACATGCACTGTGAGCTCCTATATAAACAGGTGTGTGCCTTTCCTAATCAAGTCCAGTCAGTTTAATTTAAAACAGCTGGACTCCAATGAAGGAGTAGAACAATCTCAAGGAGAATCAGATGGAAATGGACAGCATGTGAGTTAAATATGAGTATCACGGCTCTGAATACTTATGACCATGAGATATTTCAGTTTTTCTTGTTTAATAAATTAGCAAAAATATCTACATTTCCGTTTTTATTTTTTGTCCAGATGGGGGTAGAGTGCACATTAATGAGCAAAACCAATTGTCTGCAATAAAACAAAGAGTGAAAAATGTAAAGGGGTCTGAATACTTTCCGCACCCACAACATAATGGGGGTCATTTACTAAGGGCCCGATTCACGTTTTCCCGACGTGTTACCCGAATATTTCCGATTTGCGCCGCTTGTACATGAATTGCCCCGGGTTTTTGGCGCACGCGATCGGATTGTGGCGCATCGGGGCCGGCATGCGCGCGACAGAAATCGGGGGGGCGTGGCCGAACGAAAACCCGACGTATTCGGAAAAACCGCCGCATTTAAAAACCGAAAATGTGTCGCTTGGGGAGCGCTCACCTTCACCTTCTATGGGATGGTGCATTCCGGGGCGTTAAGATTATTTTCGGCGCTGCAGCGCCACCTGGTGGACGGCGGAGGAACTACCATCTTAAATCCCAGCCGGACCCGAATCCTGTGCAGAGAACGCGCCGCTGGATCGCGAATGGGCCGGGTAAGTAAATGTGCCCCAATGAGTGAATTGTGTTCCATAGCTGGTAATTGACCCAGAGCCTCTCAGGCTCATTTGCATATTTTTTAAAGGGCATAAGTAGCTAAAAGAAGAGCAGATCCTGCCACACACCATCATGTAAGTGTACTTGGTTTACAATCCTTTATCCTGGTGGTTGATTTCCTTTAGATTTTGGTTTTGTCATGTTTTTGAATTTCAAAAACATCGGTGCTAATGTGACAATTTTTTTTCCCCAAACAGTAAATAAATCAGATAAATATTACACAATGTTTGTTTTTTATAAGCCAGGATGTTTCATTGCGGATAGTAAAATACAAGATGTGCGCAGCTAAACAGATTTATGTGTGTCACATCTGGCAGGAACTGAGTTCCGCCGAGCGCTGGCAACGCTGTCTTGTGGAGAAAGTTTTGCTTCAGTTTTGGCTGCTGAGCAAGTGCAAAAAGTAAGAAACTGAGCTACTATCGTTGTTATATGAGCTTTGGGGTATATATAAAGCTGAATATGTAGAGTCTGACATGTGCCATATGTCTTTGTCCTCTAACTCTAATAAAGCGGGATCCCTTACCGAACATTTGGCCACTGTTGCCGAATGACGGTAAAACCTCTGTTGGATACATACGTTGAGTTGGGTTCAACTTTACTTTGTAGTACTTTACTTTAAAGGGGTTTTTCCTTCTTGTACTTAGCACTCCCTGCTCCCCTCCTGCACCTGGGTTCCTTGTAACTTCCGACACAAGGGGTCACCACTACAACCAGTTATCGACTGAACATCCAGTAGGAAGAACATTTCATCCAGGACTGGAAATATCATCAATGGATCGACAAAAAAGAGGTAAGTACAGTCTTATTATGTTGCCAGACCCTTTTCATTCTACTTAGTTGAAATTACCCTTTTTAATATCCAGTGTAAATCCAAAGCAAATCTTTTGGACGTCAACCTTTCCTCCAAAGAACATTTGGAGGAGTCTACCCCAAATAAACTGAACATGACCATATTGCAGCACAACAAGGTCATGCTGATTATGTCCAACACGGCTAAACATCGGGAGTGAAGAAGTTAAAAGTACGTGCTCCTTTGGTAGAAAATTCAATTCAGAAGGCTGTGATTTGTTAATTTCATTAATACGTGCTCTTTGGCAAGCGGCCAATGAGAGGGATATGAATATAATGCAATTAACATCAATTAGGACATTGAAAACAGGACAGGACAGGTGCCTTCACAAAGCTGACTCCACACAGGTTCACACAGTAACATGGAAGACAATGGGGATCATAGACACTTACACCCTATTTATTAGTAACAATAGTAGTCAGATTATTATAGAGAACAATTATCAGTAATCAGGGCAGGGCTGGTCCAGTAGTGTGTAGGAGGATCCTGCAGTGGGTCCAGGCTCACTGTTCTTAGCCTACAGTAGGCCCAGACTCCGACACAACTGTTCCCAGATAACAGTTCTCATTAACCAGGGTCAGACTGGCCCATAATTCTATAGACAGGTCCTGCAGTAGGCCCAAACTACGACACAACTGTTCCTAAATAACAATTATCATTAACCAGGGTCAGACTGGCCCATAATTCTATAGACAGGTCCTGCAGTAGGCCCAAACTACGACACAACTGTTCCTAAATAACAATTATCATTAACCAAGGTCAGACTGGCCCATAAGTCTATAGGAAGGTCCTGCAGTAGGTCTAGACTCTCACACAACTGTTCCGAGATAACAATTGTCATTAATCGGGGTCAGACTGGCCCATAAGTGTATAGGCAGGTTCTGTAGTAGGTCCAGACTCTCAAACAACTTTTATTAATCCACTCTTTTTTATTAAACATTTTTTCATTTTACAACAGTCAACATAAAACAGATACCCCCCCCCCCCACCCTCCAGAGACCGTACAGCATAAAAAGATCATATTCACATACAATTTGCATTATACATCAAACAATGCGTATTGGGGTTCTCCTTATATACAAAAGCAGACCAAATCCGTGACCCTCAATGACAATCACATCAATAAAGCTCATGACAGCCAGTTTCTTCTTGCAATGATTACACCATATTTCTTAAACCATATCTTACAAAGTGTGGAATGGGTTTCTGCGCAGGTGCACAGATGGAAGTCCCGGTGAATCAAGCCAGGGCCCCCATATTTTCTCAAATCGCTTTTCAGCCTTTCTCTTAATGTATACCCCTTTCTCTAGCCTAATTATCTTAGTCATTTTAGTGATAAATTCCTGTTTAGTAGGAGGAGCAGCCTGTATCCAGTGGTACGCAATTAGTTTTCTCGCTTGATATAACATGCGAGCAATGCCCAGTTTAGGTCCCCTTTCATCTGTTACCTCATCTACCCAGCCCAGAATGCAAACCATAGGAGTGGCAGGGATCTGCACATCATATACCTTTTTCACAAGACTCAGTACCGCCTTCCAGAACGTGCCCAGTTCAGGACACTCCCACATCATGTGGAGCAGATGTGCCCCATCTCTCCCACATCTTGGGCAACAATCATCCCCCCCAATACCAATTCTGCATAACCACACTGGCGTCTTATATGTTCTGTGGCATAGGAATAACTGCGAGAGTCTATGTTTCTCGCTTGGGGCTCAAACAACTTTTAACCAGAGTCAGGCTGGCCCATAAGTCTATAGGAAGGTCCTGCAGTAGGTCCAGACTCTCACACAACTGTTCCTAGATAACAATTATCATTAACCAGGGTCAGACTGGCCCATAGTTCTTTAGGAAGGTCCTGTAGTAGGTCCAAACTCTCAAGCACAACTCAATGGGGCTCATTTACAAAGGGTCCGTCGGACGCATTTTCGTCAGGTTTCCTGACGATTTCCGTTTTGCACTGAATTGCCCCGGGATTTTGACGCACGAGATCGGATTTTGGCGCATAGGCGCCGGCTTGCACCCCGACGGATTCAGACAACGCGCAGGATTTAACACGCAGAATTGTGACGCAAGACAGTAAATGTTGGCCAATGAGTCGAACCACTAAATTTGGTGGATCTGGCTGATTTTCATTGAATTCATAAGACGACCTTAACTATCAGAACTCTACTCTGTGTAACTAAGAACATGACTTTAAATATTTTAAAGAAATGTAATAATGAATTCCCAAAGATTGGATAGTTGTAAATAATAAATGAGTATGGAACCATCAATATCCAACATTCCAAAAATATTTTCTTCCTGCAATTACGCAATAAAATCTCAGACATTGTCCCCCACCCACAAATACATAACATGTACAAATTAGACCTATGTCTCCTAATGACTTCATTTAATAAGTAACCTAGGAACAAACATGTAAAGGGGATTTTTTTTGATGAGGGGAACTACACACAGATTGATATCTCATCCAGCTGTAGATTTCCCAGAACACGTCTATAGAGATCACACAGAAGCGAAAAACTACACTGTCGAAAATAAGATCTAAGACTTGGCCACATGCTTCCTCACAGTTAGCGCCCCATACAAGGTCAAAAAACTGATGTTCATGTATCTACAGAACATTAATACATTATTTACTATTACCTTCTCATTCATCATTGATTCCATGGGTAATTGTGGACAACCAGATGATAGACAACCCTGACAGATATTCACCTTTCGTGGCTTATATGGAAAAGTGGTGGAGAAGACCTTGAGTAACTGCTGTTATCCGGATTGTAGATTTTGGTTATGTATAATTGGGCTCACAGAAGTAGGCCAATCTTTCTTTAGTCATCAAGTCCTCCTTCTACAGTAGAAGGTAGGTGGCTAGACGGCTCCATTGCCATTGCCTATTCTTTGAAGAACGAAGGAACAGATGGATGGTCAGACCTTGTTTTCCCTGAAGTCCCACATGTTATATTGATAGAGTAATTCCACAGGAATAAATAGGATTAGCTTACAAATACGAAGAAAGAATTAGAACAAGAGTTTATGTAGAATACATGTCACTTGTAGTGGTAAAAGAAGCTTTACAGGAGCACAAAGGTGGGGGCTGAGAGCTGAGGAGTCTGCTGCACTGTAACATTTCTTTAGTGAAAATGAGGTTCCTGGTGACAGGAACACTTTAAGAGGGCCCAAGTCAATCACAACAAGAGTTTGGCCAATCATTCCCTCCGAATTTCTTGCTTCCTACTCTATGGGGTTCATTTACTAAGGGTCCGAATCGCGCACTGTTGTCAGGTTTCCCGACGATTTCCGTTTTCCCCCGGGATTTTGGCACACGGGAACGGATTTTGTTGCACCGGTGCAGGCTTTCACGCGACAGAAATCGGGGGGGGGGGGGGGGGGGGCTTGGCCGCTGGACAACCCGACGGATTCGGAAAAACCACAGAATTTAAAAAAGAATTTGTGCCGCAATATCAGCACTAACATGCACCAGGACGAAGAAGGTGAACTCTGGCAAACCTCGGTGCAGAAGCGACACCTGGTGGATATTGGGCGCACGGACCTTAGTGAATCCCGGCAGACTCGAATCAGCGCCAGACAACGTGCCACGGGATCGCGACTGGACTGGGTATATAAAAGTGCCCCAATATGTAGTTCCAAGTTTTCATGTGTTGTGGGTGTGTGTTGGAAAGGTAGAATAATCTGCTGCCACACACCACTAATGATGGCTTAACACCAAAGGATGGCTAATCTTCCTGATACATAAAAAAACACTTTAAAAAGGCCAACTTTTTCTACCAAAGTCCTCCGATGTAGGACACCAATAAGTATGGCCAGCTTTATGGGAATAATCTGTTTTTGATCCTGATCTCCTGTTGTCTTTCTAAATCTGTTATCTGCTATTTTTATTCGCAAGACACAGAACACCAATGTACAAGCTAAACTGGAGTTCGACAAATAGATCAGCCTGGTTTACCAAATCCACCAGTTGACCGACCAACAAATTCTCCACATTACCAAAAGCAAATTTTTAAAGTCTAGAAATTCAATGATGAATTTGAGTCAAGATCCAATTTTGAACATGTGTAAGGCCTAAAAACAAACTTGGTCAATGTATAGGTCACAGTCGATCACATCTAACTACAAAATCATTAATATTAAAAAAATATAAAAATTAAAGACAACTTTTTCATAGTCTAAATTATATGTACTCTGGTTATAGGGTACAAGCAACAGATCCAAGTGCCTAAACTATTAGTTTAAAGGAATTTTACTGTTGTGGTATATTGGTAATTTGTGTATTCTTTTGATGTCTACCTGCTAAAATCACTATAACACTTAGACAAATGACAAAGAGAATAGGTAATGACATTCTGGGGCTGAACACATACAGTGACTTGTATGTCAGTAAACACCACCATATGGTCAGTTGTGTAGACCTAGTGCCACTTATGTCACCTAGAGTGTTACCTGGTAACGTGAGAGGATCCCTGAGCCCATGGATGGATAACCTCAATTATGGTAATATACATCAAATAACATTGGTGTTACCCTTTCTAACCTTGAAGAGTTTGGACATTGCTGTTTAAGAGCCTAAAATAACCATATATACAGAAAGACAAGTAAAAAAAGAGTAAAGTAATGAAGAAAATGAGGTAGCAAACAAAAGAAAAGAACTTGGATGGAGAAGTTACTTGTAAACTCAGATGCGGAACTCAATGCCAGGGAGTAGCTGCGAAAGCATGAGAGAAAATGTAGTAGGGTGTACTGGATGATCGAACAAACACAAAAATTGGGTCTTAGGTGATCATGTAATACACACAAGGTCCATACAAAAATCTTCCATGTTATACATTTATTCATACAAAGATCTTATCAGGGAGTATCAATGCTGTGAGTCCTAGGTTTGGGCATGTACAGAGATATAGGGGCACATTTACTTACCCGGTCCTGCGTGTTCCCCGATCCAGAGTGTCCAACGAGAATGAACTCGTGTGCTCAATATCCTGTGGTACACAGCATGGAGAAGAAAGGATGTAAGAGCACTCCAGGCATAAGGAGTTGAACTTCATTTATTATGTAGTATTAAAAAGTATGTGCAGCATAAGATAAGAGATAAGATGATCCATTATTAGTCCCAAAGTGGGGAAATTCACAGCGTTACTGCAGCAGAGAGAGTACAAAGAGTACAGTACAAACAATAACAGCAATACAGTAACAAAAAGAAAAAAGGGATAAAAAGACAAGAAAATAAGACAAGCAATGATCGGTAGTTTGATAGGTGCTCCCCAATGCCACCTCAATCTCATGCATGAGATGGGAGCTATTCCCCAGAATCAATTTCAACCTACACAGTGTCTTCCTCTCAGCTACCACCTGCACAGTGTCAAGAGGACCCCCCAGGACAGAGCTGCTTTCCGTATCAGTTTTTCCGGTCTGCTCCTCTCCACCAAAGAAGATGGCTGATGACACTACAGAGTTGAAAAAGGTCTTAAGAAGTGCCCTCTGAATGCCCTCAGCCTCCTCAGCAGGTGTAGCCGGCTCTGACCCCTCCGGTGAAGTTCTTTTATGTTCTCTGCCCAATCCAGTTTATTGTTAAGGAGGACAACCAAGTACTTATAGGACTTCACTGCCTCAACGTCCGTCTCCTGGATGATCACTGGTTGAGAAGGAGGACAGTGCTCACGGAAGTCCACCACCATTTCCTTGGTCTTCCCAGCATTAATCCTAAGGAGGTTTTACTGGCACAAATCAACAAATTTCCAGATCAGTCCTTTGTACTCCCTGTCGTTCTCACCTGTAATGAGGCCTACTATAGCAGAGTCATCAGAGAACTTCTGGAGGCAGCAGCTACATGAATTGTGCCTGAAGTCTGCTGTCTACAATGTGAAGAGGAAGGGAGCCAAGACTACACCTTTAGATGCACCGGTACTACGGTACTATCACAGTATCCGATACACAGTCCCGGGCTCTCCTATACTGAGGTTGGTTTGTGAGGTAGTCTAGGATCCAACTAGAGAGATGGTGGTCCACTCCAGCCTGATCCAGTTTGTTTCTTAGTAGCCCTGGCCGTGTAGTATTGAAAGCACTGGAGAAAACAAAGAACATTATTCTCGAAGTGTTCCCCAGTTTCTCCAGATGAGAAAGAGTTCGATGTAGAAGGTGAATGTGTGTTAGAACCAACCTCTCGAAGGCCTTCATCAAATGGGATGTTAATTCCACCGGTCTGTAGCTGTTGAGGTCCGATGGGTGAAGTGTTTTTGGAACTGGTACAACACAAGATGTTTTCCACAGTTGTGGTACCCTTCCCAACCTCAGGCTCATGTTGAACATAATAATGATACCACAAATTCCAGTTTACCTCTTCTTTTGTTAAAAAATGTACATTTATTTAAAACATTAAAAACATGGCAGGGTACATCAAATGGGAGCGCAAGGAGACAGAGTTGCGCCTATGCAACGCGTTTTGAATGTGGGATGGTGGAATATCTTGTGAAATACACATCAGATTTAAAAAGTAAAACATACAGTTTGTGTCAAATATTTTTTTTTTTTAAATCTATGTTGGCAAAATCCACTGTTACCAAACTCAGCCCCCTACCCCCAACCCCTGGAGATGGACTTCTTAAAATCTTAAATGGGAGCACCTAATCAATCTACATTTGATTTATTGATCACATTTATTTACAACAGAATTCTGTCGTAGTTTGCACAAAAAAAAAAATGTCACCTATCCTACGACTAGCTAGACAAAAGGGCGTGAACTGTGAAAGGGGACGGGGCCTCGCAGGATGTAGGTCCGTGTGCCAGGCATACTGCTCATCCGACAGAATTGTGTCCTAACTGCTGGATTTATCATCCGCAATCTGTCTAGTCTAACTCTGCACTGTCTAACGTTAGGACACTTTTTATAAATCTGCTCCTTTGGATTTACAATTCAAGTAATTTTCAATGACAGATGGCGCTGTAATCACCGAAAATCAAAATGGGTAAAAAAATTGTTACGCATCAGATCAAAAAAACAAAAAAATTTTATTTCTTAAAAATCTATCTCTATCCTAAAGTTGACCCTCTATTACATTTTTTATGTAGAGACTATATACAGTGCAACCCACGAACAACAAGGTTGACGGTAGTGGTTTCCTGTTCTCTTCAGTGGCTGGTATAATGTGGATCCCCACCTCTCACACATCGGGGCCTGGTGTTATGTGCATCTCCGCCTCTCACACCTCGGGGGTGGGTGTAATGTGAGTCCCCGCCTCTAACACATCGGGGGCTGGTGTAATGTGAGTCCCCGCTTCTAACACATCGGGGGCTGGTGTAATGTGAGTCTCTGCCTCTCACACAAACCTCAGCTGGTGTAATGTGAGGCCCTGCCTCTCACACATCGGGGGCTGGTGTAATGTAAATCCCCAACTCTCAAACATCGGGGGCTGGTGTAATGTGAGTCCCTGCCTCTCACACATCGAGGGCTGGTGTATTGTGAGTTCCCGCCTCTCACACATCGAGGGCTGGTGTAATGTGAGTTCCCACCTCTCACACATCGGAGGCTGGTGTAATGTGAGTCCCCGCCCTCTCACACATTGGGGGCTGGTGTAATGTGAGCCCTACCTCTCACACACCGGGGGCTGGTGTAATGTGAGTCCGGCCTCTCACACATCAGGGGCTGGTGTAATGTGAGTCCCGGGCTCTCACACATCGGAGGCTGGTGTAATGTGAGTCCCCACCTCTCACACATCAGGTGCTGGTGTAATGTGAGTCCCCACCTCTTACACATTAGGGGCTGGTGTAATGTGAGTCCCAGGCTCTCACACATCAGGGGCTGGTGTAATGTGAGTCTCCACCTCTCACACATCGGGGGCTGGTGTAATGTGAGTCCCCACCCTCTAACACATCGTGGTGGGTGTAATGTAAGTCCCCACCTCTCAGACATTGGGGGCTGGTGTAATGTGAGACCCTCCCTCTCACACATCGGGGGCTGGTGTAATGTGAGTTACCACCTCTCACACATTGGGGGCTGGTGTAATGTGAGTCTGTGCCTCTCACACATTAGGGGCTAGTGTAATGTGAGTCCCCACCTCTCACACATCGGAGGCTGGTGTAATGTGAGGCCCTCCCTCTCACACATCGGGGGCTGGTGTAATGTGAGTTCCCACCTCTCACACATCGGGGGCTGGTGTAATGTGAGGCCCTCCCTCTCACACATCGGGGGCTGGTGTAATGTGAGTTCCCACCTCTCACACATCGGGGGCTGGTGTAATGTGAGTCCCTCCCTCTCACACATTGGGGGCTGGTGTAATGTGAGCCCTACCTTTCACACATCGGGGGCTGGTGTAATGTGAGTTCCCACCTCTCACACATCGGAGGCTGGTGTAATGTGAGTCCCTCCCTCTCACACATTGGGGGCTGGTGTAATGTGAGCCCTACCTCTCACACATCGGGGGCTGGTGTAATGTGAGTCCGGCCTCTCACACATCAGGGGCTGGTGTAATGTGAGTCCCGGGCTCTCACACATGAGGGGCTGGTGTAATGTGAGTCCCCACCTCTCACACATCAGGTGCTGGTGTAATGTGAGTCCCCACCTCTTACACATTAGGGGCTGGTGTAATGTGAGTCCCAGGCTCTCACACATCAGGGGCTGGTGTAATGTGAGTCTCCACCTCTCACACATCGGGGGCTGGTGTAATGTGAGTCCCCACCCTCTAACACATCGTGGTGGGTGTAATGTAAGTCCCCACCTCTCAGACATTGGGGGCTGGTGTAATGTGAGACCCTCCCTCTCACACATCGGGGGCTGGTGTAATGTGAGTTACCACCTCTCACACATTGGGGGCTGGTGTAATGTGAGTCTGTGCCTCTCACACATTAGGGGCTAGTGTAATGTGAGTCCCCACCTCTCACACATCGGAGGCTGGTGTAATGTGAGGCCCTCCCTCTCACACATCGGGGGCTGGTGTAATGTGAGTTCCCACCTCTCACACATCGGGGGCTGGTGTAATGTGAGTCCCTCCCTCTCACACATTGGGGGCTGGTGTAATGTGAGCCCTACCTTTCACACATCGGGGGCTGGTGTAATGTGAGTTCCCACCTCTCACACATCGGAGGCTGGTGTAATGTGAGTCCCTCCCTCTCACACATTGGTGGCTGGTGTAATGTGAGCCCTACCTCTCACACATCGGGGGCTGGTGTAATGTGAGTCCGGCCTCTCACACATCAGGGGCTGGTGTAATGTGAGTCCCGGGCTCTCACACATGAGGGGCTGGTGTAATGTGAGTCCCCACCTCTCACACATCAGGGGCTGGTGTAATGTGAGTCCCCACCTCTTACACATTAGGGGCTGGTGTAATGTGAGTCCCAGGCTCTCACACATCAGGGGCTGGTGTAATGTGAGTCCCCACCTCTCACACATCGGGGGCTGGTGTAATGTGAGTCCCGGGCTCTCACACATCGGGGGCTGGTGTAATGTGAGTCCTTGCCTCTCACACATCGGAGGCTGGTGTAATGTGAGTCCTGGGCTCTCACAGATCAGGGGCTGGTGTAATGTGAGTCCCCACCTCTTACACATCGGGGGCTGGTGTAACGTGAGTACCCACCTGTCACACATCAGAGAGATAATTAACCTAATTCTCCTCCTCTCTAAAGATCTGGATTTTTCTTATTGCCTAGAAATTTTTCAAATATCAAATGCTCTACGTTAAGTGCTTAAATTTAGTAACTTTGGATAGCCTATTTTCAGATTTTGGATATTTCCAAATATTCCTCAATTTTGCTTTTTGGCGATTACATCGATTACACCAAATCTGTAAAAGACCTAGGTGACATCATTGTAATTTTTCCTGGGGAATCCGAATCTGCACTAAAAAATGGGGATTCACATTTACGATTGTCAAGTTGTCCCCCCCACCTCCGCCCAGCCCCAGGGGGTCCATGTAGGAGGCCACGTTTGGTATCATTGGATAGATTTTTGAAAATATTTTTTTCGATTCAATGTCTGTTGAGATATTCCACGGTCCTGACCTTTCTGTTACACCCTGTAGACATTTATGTATATAGATAGTTTCTAAGAAGGTAGGTTTGAGGTCACAATGGGTTAATTGTTTTTGTATAGCACATGATTTGATGAGTTGCTTTAAATGAAACAGAAGCTGACACTCCACAGACCAAGATGAAGCCTTTTATAGTCGAAATATGTTGGTTGTGTTCCTCTGGTTTATTCTGGACATGCTTTTTAATATTACATAATAAAGGGATCTCAAATGCTAATCCCTGGAGTGCTGCTATATCCTTTCCCAACGACAAGGACTGGGGGGTACATGAATGTAGTTAGTGATAGCTCGTTCTTTGTAAGTGCCCACTCATTACTGAGTATGGGATGAAGACAAGAAACCCCCATGTATCTACACAACAAGCATTCAATATCACTGGGAGGCTCTGACTTTATTATTATGTCTCTCAAATATTTACCCATACTAGGTTTTTCCAATACTAGAGCGAGGACGAGACCGGAGAAGTTATTTTAAATACCAATTTGTTAACCAAATTTTCTTGAGTGACTCTTTATGTGTTCTGTAGGTTTGAGTATTCCTGTGTAGGACTCATTGTGGAATGTATAAAGAAGATTAAGACCCAAATCCCACTGCAAAAGAGTTGTCAAGGCTGGATTATAGTATGGAGGATAGTCGTCATCCATCCATCAACTGTACTAGGGCTCAGATTATTCCCGTAGCCATAGTGCTCTGTACAGACGCTGTATGTTAATATTATTTTATACAGGTACCATAAATTGCATGTACACATGTATTTCTTCTTTCCTGTTCCAATTTTCCAGGCAGTTTTGGTTTACTCTCAGACGGCCCATATATTTTAGAAAGCTGAATACAAAATTAATTCCCAGGTGATAACTACTGTTCGAACCTCCCCCACCATACACATATACATTTAGCTAAGCTACAATAGGTTCTGAATGGGGAAGGGAACCAATTGGGGCAGCCTGTACCACCAGAGAACTAAAGAATTGGACACATTGATATTCAAGATATCCTTCTTTCCCCAGGACACTCCCATACACATTAGATGGTTGTCCGATACTGGTAAAATTGACAGGTCATTGATTTTATTACCCTCTTTTATTCTATTACCCTTATTTTACTGTGGAGAGGGTAACAAATTATTGCAAGAAGCCACTAGTGGTGGCTTATCTGCCCACAGAATATAAGGTATGGCCATGATGTACACCGATAACCTAATCTGTCTTTATTCCAAACATCTGCCATCCTGATAATTTTGGGCCATCCTCATTAGCATAAATGTATTTCCAAATCCCACCTAAAGAAAAACGTTGACTGACCTTCATCTAATGTCTATGACTTGGCCCACATTGGCCAAAGTCTCTCCCTCCCTAAATTCTTATACACGTTATTCTAATAAAGAGGAAGGATATAAACTGGGTTTATTCAACTTGCATCTACTTTAGATGTCATGTAATGCGCCTGAGTCTTGTGTACACAAATTTTTTCAATGTGAGGGGAATATGGCACAGCCTGATGGTAACTTATTTCTTCTCATCACAAATAGATCAATAACATTGAAATTCAAAATGGCTGACTTTTTATGACATCGGAGGAGAATAAGGCCACCAACACATAATATGATCGACCAACCTCACCAAAATGCTGGTGCTCATTTATCTACTACGTGTGGCCAATTTTATATATTATAACTATATAATTACTACCCGACAGGCTCCCTATGCCCAGTAAATGGCATTCCCTTTGCCTGAAACATTGGAAATGGTGCCCCTAGTGGTAAACACCGGCCATAGCATGGAGTTTACCAGGCAGTAAAGAGGGGACACAGATGGGGAAGGGTTTTAATGCAACAAGATAAAACAAGCGCAGTAAAAGAAAACAGTTATTGTTCTTGAATAAGTAATGTTTTAGGATAATGGCCTTTTAAGTATTGAAAACTTCCTTGAGCCGCAAAAGAATCAGTCTCTGATCTTAACAGGCTCGTCTGTCTACCCCACAATGTCCTTCAACACAGCTAAGAATCACTTGTATCATATACATTAGTCACAGTCACTATTATGGATGGTTTAAGACCACAAGATCTATTAGCAATAAATGGCACATAAACTGGAACCCTGGAAGACAAAAGAGGGTCTTTGTCCTGGGGTTTATGACAGGGCAGTAAGAGCAGACAAGATACTGATAAAGGGCTTTAGTGACAAATTGCCTGCCTGGATAACAAGGAGAACATGCATGCAGGGACCTTCTAAAAAAACCTTTCTCTAGACCAGTGATGGCGAACCTATGACACGCGTTTCAGCACTGACACGCGTAGTCATTTTTGCTGACACGCGGCCGCCCAGCGCCCGCTGTCCGCCCCCTCCCTGTGTAATGTGCTGCCCCAGTGTAATGTGCTACCCCTATGTTAATGTCCCGCCCCGTCCTTGTGTTTCTGTCCCTGTGCAATGTGCTCCCCCTGTGTTAATGTCCCTGTGTAATGTGCTGCCCCTGTGGTAATGTCCCGCCCCGTCCCTGTGTTTCTGCCCCCTGCTTACCTGTCCGGCGCCGCGTTGGTCCGCCCACCTCCTGCAACTCCTCCGGCTCCTCCAGGCTGCAATGCGCGCTGCTCGTCACGTGACTGAGGCGACCTGACGTCAGGTCACGTCAGTCACATGACCCGAGGCGCGCGGTGCAACCTGGAGGAGCCGAGCCGCCTGCAGTACAGCTACAGGGAAGAAGACATCACTGGGTATGTATGTAAGTTTATTATTATATTATATTTAAAGGGAGGGCGCTAGGGGTATTTTAGTAGTAAAGGGAGGGCGCTAGGGGTATTTTAGTAGTAAAGGGAGGCAGCTAGGGGTAATTTAGTAGTAAAGGGAGGGTGCTAGGGGTAATTTAGTAGTAAAGGGAGGCCGCTAGGGGTATTTTAATAGTAAAGGGAGGCCGCTAGGGGTATTTTAGTAGTAAAGGGAGGCCGCTAGGGGTATTTTAGTAGTAAAGGGAGGCCGCTAGGGGTATTTTAGTAGTAAAGGGAGGCCGCTAGGGGTATTTTAGTAGTAAAGGGAGGCCGCTTGGGGTATTTTAGTAGTAAAGGGAGGCCCCTAGGGGTATTTTAGTAGTAAAGGGAGGCCGCTAGGGGTATTTTAGTAGTAAAGGGAGGCCGCTAGGGGTATTTTAGTAGTAAAGGGAGGCCGCTGCTGGACATGTTATTAATAAGGGGAGGCCGCTGCTGGACATGTTATTACAAAATTAGGTTTTTCCTAAAGGTGACACAGCTCCCGAGTTATGTTCGTTTTTTTGGCAAATTTTGACACACCTAGCTCAAAAGGTTGCCCATCACTGCTCTAGACCCACCAGCTGCTTGAAAGCTTTCCACCTACCAGAACCATAGGCATGAGTAGATGGGTCCACTTGGATGGTCCACTTTGCAATTGTTTTCATAGACACCAAGGTTACAGATCCCCATACACCTGCCTATTGGTTGGACCAGTCATTGGAACCTCTGGAAGAAGCTATTCTAACTGTGATAACATCAGGTTGATTTTTTCTCTTCTTCCCCAACCACTAAACAAATAGTTGGTTGACCAATACTGCCAAAAATGGTGTATTTGAACGACCCTTCCCCATGCACATTAGTTCACTTTCTTATGCTTGTGAGGTGGTATAGTAGTAGTAAACATTTAACACTATCACAGGCCCTCGGCTGTAAAGCAATGGTGACCTCCCCTACAGTCTACAGATCAAGGTCTAGATCTGATCTGATGTTTATGTCTAGTGCAAGAAGACAGTCATACAATAAAATGTGTTACAAAGAAACTTTAAGATAACTAAACATTACACAGAACCATAACCAAGATAACTGCAGAGACACAGCACCAGAACCAAGCTTACTACGTCCAGTACTAGAACCAAGAATACCACATAGATAAGTAACCAGAACCAAGATTACTACATAGATACAGTACCGGAACCAAGATCACTACAAAGATGTGTTACCAGAATCAAAGATACGGTACCAGAACCAAGATAACTACATAGATGCAGTACAAAATCCAAAATAACTATAAAGAAACACAAGTGGAATCAGGCTTACTAAATAGATGCAATAACAAAAGCAACACTACTAAATAGATACAGCACCAGAACCAAGCTTACTAAATCCAGTACCAGAGCCAAGAATACCACATAGATATGTAACCAGAACCAAGATTACTACACAAATACAGTACCGGAACCAAGATCACTGCATAGATACGTTACCAGAATCATAGATACAGTACCAGAACCAAGATTACTACATAGAATTACATTACATTGAAACAGAAGTGGAATCAAACTTACAAATTAGATGCAATAACAAAAGCAAAAATACTAAATAGATACAGAACCAGTACCAAAATTACCACATAGATACATTACTATCTAGATTCTGGACCAGTGAAGCAAAAACACTACAGATATGTTACCAGAACCAAGATTGCTACATAAATATATAACCAGAACCAAGATCACTGCATAGAAACAGCAATAGAACCAAGCTTACTAAATATACACAATACCAGAACAAGATTGCTACATAGAACTTATTATATGGGCTTGTATGTGGGGTTTAATTTAGGGGTGATATAGTATCTGAGCAGATTCCAAAGAGCTTGGAGAAGAAGAGGTGACAACAAGTCACCGGTCTTGGTAAGGGTCTGTAAACAAAGAGCGATACTGAGATGTGACCCTATCCAGAAAATATTTTCAACTTTGTTGTATGCAGAAAATGAAGCAGTTTCTCAATCCACTAACGGGAATATATGGAAGCATCCTGCCACAATCAGTCACACGTTAGCAGTATATAGAGTGACGAGGTAAAACCTAATGATGCCTCGGGCCAGCTGCCAGAGTGGAATCAGCTTGGCCATTGCACTATAGGCCAGTCTTGTACTCCATTGCTTAAGCAAAGGCGCCCACAGATGTCAATTTTAAAACCCCAACTAGTATTGATAATGAAAGTGGAGGCCATTACATCCAGCTGCGGCTTTAGGGAAACATTTTGAAGACCATCAATATATGTTCTCTGATAGGACAAGGAAGCTTTCATCTGGGGCCATTGACTGGATGAATTATCTTTCTGAATACACACACAACTGCAAATGAAGGCTGGCAGCAGGGCAGCTTATACTACCCATACTGTACTTGCCATGGCATGTCCTTCATCTGGGTATAATGTCTACAGGGAACCACCACGCAGTATAAAAGAAGAAAAAACCTTTTTTTTGGCCAACAAAAGGTGCAAAGGGGGCGATCATTATTCCTCCACAGGGGGCGGTCATGTCAAATGCAAATAGAAGTGACCACACAGTAGAGGTCACTTGTGCTAAAATCTCCCAGCTCACAATAAGGTTTTGTTCAGTGTATTTCCTTGAACAATTAATTGGTTATTTAAAAAAAAACCCAACACAAATATTTCCATTATTTTTTGGCTTTCAAAGACGTCCTAAGATCTCAAGGCATTGAACCAGTCTAACTGGTGGCAATATACAAAAGATAACTGCTGGTCAGACATTTCTGTCCTAACATGCCCTTGTTTCTGCCAATAGTAGACATTGGGGGAACGTTGGACTGTTGGCCAATCCTCTTGAAATTGTCAAGTTTGTTCAACTTTATTCTAGACTTGGAATTTGTTTATTGGATATCTCCATTAAGACAATGGAAATTTTGTGTGTCAATCATAGTATCATGGTATCATAGTTTATAAGGTTGAAAAAAAGACACATGTCCATCAAGTTCAACCAAGGAAGGGAAGGGATTGGATGAGGAAGGGATTTAGGGGAAACAATTGTATATAATCAGTACATGTGATATAGAAAGTGTCTCCAAAATGTTGTGAATCAAGAACTGAATATAACTAATATTTGACCAGATTATGACCAGATATGTTAGAGATAAGACCAGCGGTGACCATCTTCAAAATAACTTCAAAGGATTGGTGGTTGATAAGCCTAAAAGGTTAGTGATGATGACCCCAGAAGTTTGATAGTGTTGAACCCTAAAGTTTCATATGATCTAGACCAGGAGAAATATGCAAAGTTTTTCAGAAGGGAATATGGAAAACCGCGCCTCTTTTAGCTACCTTGTAAGGCAGCTCCCTTGACATCAAGCATTACCTTACTTCCCGACCCTAGACCAGGGGAAGCATGTTTACTATCCAGAGCTTTAACAACTTCTGTAATTTTTTTATGGAATGTAATTCCAGGTTTTTTTTTCAACTTCTACCCCCTTGAATTCACCCCTTGCATAGATGTTCAGCTGTTACCACCTAGAAGTAGGATGTTCAGATGTTCTCACTGAAAAAGCAGAAGGTGAAAGTTTGGAAAAAAACAAAGTCTTCCAAGAATACAGCTGACCCTCCAGGGACAACAGAAGGTGAAGATGTCATGCAGAGCTGAGGTCCAGCTGCGCATCTGGTCTTGTCATGTGCACAGGAGCTGATGGATTTAGGGAGGTATCTTATGGCCTTCCCTGGTGAGGTATCTGTGCTCGGTGATGGCCGGAAGAAGACCTAAATGGAACAGATGAAGAAGAATGCAACTCTCCCAAGTGTATTCTGTAAACTACAACATGTATATCAAGTACAACAAATGCCATGCCTCCAGTATGTGCTATGAAATATCGTTTCAATGATATCAACCTATTTCAGATTATTTGCATAAATATTTACTGATTTTGGAATAGAAAATGTAGATTTGTTTTCCAAAAAAAATGGAGCCCCAAGTCCATTGGCTGTGCCCTATCCACATATAAGCAATTAGATAGAAAGATAGATAGATCGATCGATAGATGATAGATAGATACTGTAGATAGATAGATAGATAGATAGATAGATAGATAGATAGATTTGAGATAGATTTGAGATAGATAGATAGATGATAGATAGTTAGATAGATAGATAGATAGATAGATAGATAGATAGATAGATAGATAGATAGATAGATAGATTTCTGCTACTCTGGTTAATTTACGTGGAAAAATTTTAGCTGACATGATACAAGATGGCTTCTTTCCATGCTAAATATTTACAAAGGAGCTTGTTGTAAATGGAAGGAAAGTTGTGTTCTCACCTAGAGAACATTCATGGAAAAAAAAGGTGGAATACATTAACACTTTCCTCTCTCCTGAAAATAGTGTTGGTGTAAAAGGGTTTTGATTTCTATTAATGTTGGATGCATCCAACCATGAACTAGCCAATATTTGGAAAGCGTGCTAGGACTGCAAAGCTTCTAGATAACAGACAGTGGTTGTAGGGTTATGTGGAATATTGAAGAACTTGAATAAAAAGAAATTGTAGCCCAATATTTAATGTAGACCAATAAGATTTAGAGGATGTGTTATGCATATAGTAATGTTGGAGTGGTGACATTGTGGAAAGAAAGCTGTGGTGGACATGAAGAATATGGGGCACATTTACTTACCTGGTCCTGTCACGAACCCCGAGGTGCGTTGTCCGACGAGGATGAAGTCTGGCGCGATTCACTAAGATCGTGCGCCCGATATCCTGCATGTGTCGCTTCCCTGCTGAGGTCTGCCGGAGTTCACCATCTTCTTCCTGGTGTATGTGAGTGCATTTTCTTACAACACAATTTGATTTTAAACCTGTGCTTAGTCCGAATCAGTCGGGTTGTCTGACGGCCACGCCCCCCCGACTTGTGTCGCAATAAAGTCGTCACGATTCCACCAAAATCCGATCGCGTGCGCCAAAAACCCCTGTTAAATGTGGCGCAGACCCGCAGACCCTTAGTAAATGTGCCCCAATGTGTCAGAAATGGAGACGTTGTGGTGATATGAAAAGTTGTGATGGATATGTGCTAGATAAGGATGTGCTAGATGATGAGTTATGATTCTATGTTTGGTTGTGGTGGGCACAAGATGTGGTATAGATGGAGACATTGAGGTGCAATAGGAAGCTGAGGTGGTTATTAAAAAGTTATGAAGTTGTGATGGTATGGACAGTTGCGGTGGACACAAAGAAGATGTGGCATATATGGAGAAGTCTTGGTGATATAGGAAGTTGAGGTGGTTATGAAAAAGCAGTGGTGGACAGTGAGATGTTGTACTTAATAGGGGGAAGATTTGGTAGAAAAGGAGAAGTTCTGACGATATGTAGAGTTGTGGTAGTAAATATGGATAAGTTGTGGTAAAATAGAAAGCTGAGGTGGTTCTGAAAAAGTTATGTTGGACAAATAGTACATTCGAGGAAGGTGTAGTGGATAAGGAGAAGTTGCGATGATATGTAGAGTTGTGGTGGACACATAGAAGATGTGGCAAATATGGAGAAGTTCTGGTCATATAGGAAGATTGGGTGGATATGAAAAAGCTGTGATGGATATGGAAGAGATGTGATGAAGTTGCAATTTTGGGCCCAAGGTGTCAGGATATGGAAGCTACAGTACCTAGGATACTATTTGAGATATTTGATTCGTCACTTAGAATTGATGTACAGATATTTATGTAGTTGTGAATTAGTTTATTTTGTAAACAGTATGGAACAATGATATTGTGTATAACATTTTGTAACCCACCATGAAGTATGTAGTTTGGTGTATGTATAGAACATATGTGGCTTGGAAACTAAGTAGTTAAAAAGGGAAGGGAATTGGACGTCAGCAAACGCCCCGGAAGAAGCGGAGGACGGCGTAACCCAGGGTCGGGCGAGCGTTTGAAGTTGGCATCCCACTTTGATATTGTTTTTCATGCGCATTTTAAAAGTGCTCTTTTGAGTATAATTGTGAGGACATACTATGCTATTTTGTGCGCATATTTTCTTCCAGCGCTCTACTATGCTATATAGTGGATTGGATGGAGGAGAAGCCGCACTAAGAATGTCCTGATTAGTGACCTATTCAGATTATTTGCATAAACATTTACTGATTTTGGAATAGAAAATGGAGATTTGTTTTCCAAAGAAATGGGGCCCCAAGTCCATTGGCTGTGCCCTATCCACATTCATCAATAGATAGATATGGATAGATAGATTTGTGCTACTCTGGTCAATTTACGTGGAAAGGAAAAAGATTTTTGTCATTGATGCAATACAGCATCAGGTCACAGCATTGAATGAGAAAACCATAAGATATTCGGGAAGGAGTGTTCGCTGTGAACATTTGGAGGTCCGGTCAGAGTAAAAAAAACTCTTTTCTTTGTTTAATGTAGGACTTTTTGGATTGGTCCTGGACTGTTGAATAGCTCCGTGTGGGTGAAGTGTGCTTCATAATTCACATAGGATGTTTATTTGATATACAATATTGGGCCCAAGGTGTCAGGGGCTGTCTTGTAAAGAAGGGACAGGGGCATTTTTCCCAAATGTCTCATGGAAACATCTATTAAAAGTGCTGAAATGATATATAGGTCTATGGACTGATCCCACTATATGCCTTAGAAATGAAAACTTAAAGAGGACCTGTCATCCAAAATTTCGGCACTAGGAGCTGCTTTCTAAACTAAGCAGCTCCTAATGCTTGAAAAAACCCTGCAGTGTTACAGTGATAGTGTTACCGGAAACCTCCGGTAACGATATCTAACAATGCGGCGGGGTAGGATGTAACTGTCGGACAGCTCGCAAAGCTGTCCGATGTATTCATGAGGGGACGGAGTTGGGGCGTGGCTAGGGGAGGTGACTGCCGCCTGACGTGCGGCAGTCACTGCCGGCCTATGGAGCGAGCGGGGCGGTCCGGGGACGAGGCAGCGCCTCGGACCGCCCCCTCATGAATACATGATTACATTGAACTTCGCCGCAGTGTTTGATAGCGTCACCGGCGTTTGTTCAAGAACTAGGAGCTGCTTACTTTAGTAAGCAGCTCCTAGTGCCGAAATTTTGGGTGACAGGTCCTCTTTAAGGGATGTCTCAAGAAATATTAGTACTGTCACTTGATATCTAGTTAAATTGGTATTCTTAGGATACGTGATGAATAAGAGATCAACAGGGGTTTGATATCTTGCAACAACCCCACCAATAAGCTGTTTGTATCACTCATGACGCTCCAGTCCATGTCGAGTCGCAGCCATTTTCTCTTTATAGGCCTGTGATGTCGCGCCCATAGGTCACATGGGTCGAATGTCCTATTCACTTGTACAAGACATAGCTATAAACTAGGCAATGTAACCCGCAATACCAAGCACAGCCACTGTAGAACTTATGGCACTGTGCTTGGAAGACTGTGCAGAAGCTGCATCACGTCAGGACATTGCAGTCTCTCCTGACTGCCAGACCCGAAGTGTTCAGTTCTGACACCCATCATAACTGTCTAGGTCTTCTTGGCTCAATTATAAAGGCAGATTCACAGCAAATTTAACACGTATTGGGGCACATTTATAGGATTTTTATTTTGTTTGCACAAATTGTGTGGGTTTTTTTAGACTGTGATTTTAGGGCTTAATAATTTTGCGCACAGCAGGTGTTGTAGCCTTGCTCTTTGTGGGTCTAAATGTGAAACACAAATCAAAGACTAAAGGTTGATGTCACACATGGCGTTTTGGCCCGTTTTTAGTTAGTGCTTTTTCAGATTTACGATCTGAAAATGCACTAACTAAAAACGGCACAAAAATGGCCTAAAAACGCCATGTGTGACATCCCCCTGAGGCTGGGTTCACATCACGTTTTTTAGATACGTTCAGGGTATACACTGGGAAAGGGCAGCACGGTGACTCAGTGGTTAGCACTACAGCCTTGCAGTGCTGGGGTCCTGTGTTCAAGTCCCATCCAAGTCAACATCTGCAAAGAGTTTGTATGTTCTCTCCGTGTTTGCGTGGGTTTCCTCCAGTTTCCTCCCACACTCCAAAACATACTGGTAGGTGATTAGATTGTGAGCCCCATTGGGGACAGGGACTGATTTGGCAAACTCTGTGCAGCACTGCGTAATCTGTGTGCGCTATATAAATAAAGGAAATATTATTATTGATATAGATAGATGCACCTACTTAAATATTTTTCTCTATCTTGTGCTGCTTGTACTTTCTTTGTATGGATGGATGGATAGATAGATAGATAGGAGACAGATAGTTATGAGATAGATAGATATGAGACAGACAGACAGTGTTGGAGGTGTAAGAGGTCAGCAGTCGCATCTCCCTCCTCACATGTCAGTGTGCACTGCAGCCTATGTGTATGCACATTGAGCGCAGCCTGGGAGAGGAGGGAGCATGGAAACTACAAGCCCCAGTGTGCACAGGGAGAAATGTGAGAGGTAGGGAGGAGATTGTGTAAATGAACTCTGCCTGGGAGGGGCTGCAAATTCTTGTAGGGAACATGGGGGATGGGATTGCAGTGTATTGTTAAGTCTGAATAGGAGCTGCCTCACTTCTCTCCATGCTCAAGGAATCCTGCACACTTGGAGGGATACACTACTGCCTCATGCACACTTAGCAGATCTGGATACATTGTTCCCAAAAAAAAGCTTCTTTATTTATCATCTGCCAGATTCTTTTTCATTTTTTTTTCATCGTTTCTTGGAAGAAAACTTTTTCTAATTTTGCTAACTTTCCCTCCTGCCTGGATCTCCTATAGGTGCTGCATACAGCCCACATTTTTGTCTTAAGGGCACCAGATGGTTTGAATTAAACTCTCTCTCCCTTTTTCTACAAAAACTTTAGCCATTTTTTTAAGTAGTTTTGTCTCTTTACTAAAAAGCTAAAAACGTAACCCTATCCTGGTGGTTATTCCTTTTTTGGGGAAGAGAGATTAAAAAGAACTCTTTTTGCTTGGAAGTTGAGGGCAAAACAAAACTTTTTATTTTTTCAAACTTTTTTTAATTTATTTTTTTTTAACTGCGGAAAGCTTTGGAAGGATAAAAGAGAAGACTCCTGTGCAAGGAATCCAAACATTTAAGTAGGTAAATATTTCCTTTCTTACTTCCATCCACTGTTGGTGTTCAGCTTTGTTGTTGACCAAGGGTTTTTTTTTTTTTTTTTTTTGGATTTTATCTGTTTAATTTTTGGGTTATTTTGCTCATTGGCTTTGATGATGGAGTCGGTTCGGCACATATGTTTTCTATCAGAGTTTCCTGCTCGGTTCCTATGTTTTCATTCTTGTACAATAGGTGACTTGAATGTCTGACTCTGCTATGGTTCTCTGTCCAACTTTCCATCCAGGGGATTGAGTTATTTCTTCATCTCTAAACATTATCTAATAGTTTTCACTTTGCTTTTATTATGTTTTTGTTACCTATTACATGTATATAATATAATCTTCTTTTATATCATATTCTATGATCTTTGCAGTACTTGATTTGATCACTAAAAAATTTGCTTTGCCTAAACTTGTGCTAAAAGTTGGCAACAATCATTCCCATCTAAGGTTATCCTGGTATCTGTAGTTCTTCTGTCACTAGTAAATCATTGATGGTCCAGTATCTCCCCCAGTATAGTGTATAGGTAACCATTCTGAATATATGTCACTGTTTCTCTCCTATCCTGCATTGCTACACAGTAGCCATGGTGTTGGAGAGGTTCGGAATAATAGAATATTCCATGACCGTACTATGGTCCCAGCTTGAGGATTAACATCTGTAACTTCTTTCCGTATAGGAAGCTTTTTATTATTTATCCTCTACTTTGCATCCCATATCCCCCCTGAATTTTGCTGTATTTGTTTAAACAGGTACAACTCTATGCACTATCCGATAAGTAGACATTGGCTCTTTGCCTGTAAAACCTGTCCCATAGGCCATGCATTTTGGACCATCTGAAGACCCAAGGGGTTGTAGGACTTCTAGTCCCTGGTTGCCTTCCTATCCAGAGGAGCATGAACCTGTCTTGAGTCTTGTTTGGATGTTCTTGTGATGAATCCTAACCTTAGATTCCTATTATTTACGCTCCCTGTTTATGATTTTAGGATGTTACCTCCAGGGGCGTACGTTTAATAGACACCAAATATAGTCATAATGAACACGTTGTTGGTGCCCCCTCCCCCCCAGAAATGACCAAAAACTGTTTCCATTTTATGGAGTGAGACACATTGACACATGTGATTCAACATCTGAAAATTAGAAGTTATTTTACTATGACAAAAATGTTCTCTGTTCCCGGTACACTGACGTGGTTTGGAAATTTTTGCTGTAGGTGACGCTTGGTTTCCGGCAAGTCCTGCTCTCCAGTTCTTGCTCATTTAATCCTGGCTCTATTGTTTCCATCCGTGTGTTACAAATGTGTCTGATTTGCAGTAAATAATTAGATTAAATGCTGGCGTTCCACATACGTCGATAATTTGTCTCGCTTATCTCAACCTGTTGGCTGGAGAGATGGCGTCTGTGCAACCTTTACAGTTCTGTGCCTGGGGGCGACTTTACGGTGACGTCTCAGGACCTGGACACCTAATTAGAAAAACTCTATTACGTATGTTGGCTTTATGCGGTAATTCACTGTCATGGCAGGTTATACATTTCATTTTATGTATTGCTGGAGAATATATGGAGGCATATTGGAAAGTTTTTTTTATTTTGTGGTATCTTCAATGCTGCAGCAGAATTGGTAAGCTTAGGTTCAATTTTGTAACTGGTACCTAGTGTCAAAACCTGGGATATAGTCAGTCACATGATCCTTGGGGGGTGGAGATCAAAATATCTGCCCAAAAACCACCAGATCTCTAGAACTTTGGGGCCCTTTATAGTCTTCTTAAAGAATGGGCATCATGGATTTGGGCTCATCCAACTCATCCAATTTTTTCATCTTTGGCCAAGTCCAATCTGCATCGTAAGGATGTTTATTGAGTCGATATTCAGTCTTGCCACACTCTGTTTTGGGTTGTCCTGTCAATCCTAATAGGTCATGAGCGGATTCGATCCTTCAAATATGACCACCAAATGTCAACATTGAGCACTTGGAGTTTCCACCTTTGTAAAGGGACTATGATGTTGACTCCGTAATCCAGATATCCATCAAAAATTTAAACAGTATGACATCATATAAGAAAAGGTTGGGAGATATTATCCAAGTACATACTGGCACTAGAAGTTTATCCTTGTTGGATATGGAAGGGTCGTTTGTTTTTCGGGTCTAACTGGCTGTTTTGCAGGTCTTCTCAGTTCCAAATAGGCGACAATGACCATCTGCTTTAATTACTGGCCTTTGAAGTAGCTCTGTTGGGTAGTGACATAAGGTTAGGTGTGAGGAAGCTGGAGGCCACATGACTTAAACATGGAATTGTTTTCACAGGTGGTTTGAAAAATCTTGGAAATATTAGGTTTCCAGATGGACTGGCCCTTAAACTGACCGTCAAAGGGCTCAATCATGGAGCAACCAATCTGTGCTGGTTTTCTTATGTTCCCAGATGAGTGTTTCCATCTGTTTTGTTTTTTTCATCCACACTCTTGGTTATAATGTGGTAGACATGACTTCCTTATAGAGCCAGATTAGAATAGGAGCCTTGAAGATATTAATTTCCTCTTATCCCATTACAGAGCATCAATGATTTACTTTTCTGATTTTGGCACTGACCATTTTAGTACTGTAATGCCTGGGGGATATTGATTATATACCAGACTCATTTGCTTAACCCTAGGGAAGATTTATCAAAAATGATTGTTGATTGGTTGCCATTAGCGACTAGAAGAGTTTTCCTCACAGACACTTTTGATGGGGTAGTGTAGCGGGCTGTACCAAACCGAGAATATTGTCATCTTTTTTGAGTTGCCATCTTTTCTAGACAATAGTTCAGTGTAAAAGGGAACCTGTCATCAGCAATTGGCCTAATAAACCACTACAAGTATGTTGTCAAACAGCACAACACCTATTAGTTTTTTTTTTTCATGGCCCAGTGCGATGGCATCATCCAGAAAGTCAACTTTGAAGTGAGATGTAAATTGGTAGCATAAAGTCAAGGAGGCGGAGAGTTTAACACTGAAGTCAAGATGTGGGCGGTCTCTGATTGCCTCCCCCTCTACGACATGTATTGGACTTCAGGAGATCTGTTTAGTGATGTTTCTAGATTCAGGATCAATGATTACAGTGAAGGTGACTTTCTGAGGAAGAGAGAGCTTGACTTCATTGTTATAATCCCCTCCTCCTTGACTTTATACAGCAAGTTTATTCTTATTTTAAAATGGATTTTCTGAAAGATGCCACCACACTGGGTCATGAAAGAAACACAATCTGGTAGGTGTTCAGCTGCTTGGCAACATACTGCTAGTGGTGTATTAGATCATTTTCTGCTGACAGGTTCCCTTTAAGGGCTATTACCAAGGATTAAATGTTCTAAATTCATCTAGAATAGATTTGTAGAGATGCTAGAAAAACATGTTGCAACTTCATATTTTGTCTCCTCAAGATTTGGAGGAAAGACATGTGATTGACCATTGACCACAGTCAACTGGCCATGATGCCTTCAAAGGTACACAAGACCAGGTGGAGCCAACGGAATGTGAAGCTGCCAAAATTCTGCTTCCAAATCATACCAGCAAATGGAAAATCGGTTTGTCACCACGTTATGCTATAAAAACCTGTGTAGAACCATCGATCACTGTCATTGATCAAGATAAGGTTGTTTATGACTTTGTAATAGTCCAATAATCTTCCAATGAAAGGAAACCTGGAAATGTATTCAGGAACACTAGGTCCTTAACAACCTCGGCTACCCCTCCACAAGTCTAAATGGCTGAGCTTTCATTCTGTGTAATATTTTTGTTATTATGGTTATTTTTGGCCGGTGACCATGAGGCTGCAACCGTAAACAGCAAGGTCTCGATTATAGATCTAGGAGATCTCAGGGATGCATTGTTGTGAAACTGAGACATCAAGGACTAGAGCTGTAAAGTTTTGGTGTAGCCAGTTAAAGAGCTGTAATCGATGTATTTTTACTACTGGGCTATGCCTCTTATTGAGATGACAATGGCTGTATGAGGTGATGCTTCTGCCTTTTGATCTTCAATATACATGAATGATATTGGCTTCAGAAGGACTTGATAGAATCAGCACTAACCTATTCATTAAAAAAAAAATTATATTACCCTAAATAAACTAACAATGCTTCTCTTAGGCACAAAATATGCTGAGTGCTAACGTAGTCCTTTGGTGGTTGATAAACTAGGGCAATGCAGTAACCGACAGGAGGCATAAATTATTATTGGATTATTGCAGGCTGGTGCCATCTGGTTGCCGGACTTTTTTTTTTTTTTTTACTTCTTTTGTCTTCCAGGTGTGTACAGTAATAAGGGCATATCCATGTCTATTTCATAGATTGCTGCTTCCAGGCGTATAACTCTTTGTTCTTCCGTATATGGACGCTTCGCCGGATGACTATTAGACAAGCTTACAACAAAAACCTCTCCACTTCTAATTATATCATTGAGAGAAAGGATTAAATAGGTATTAAAATCAGTAAAATATATATAGAAATGACTTCAGAGAATAGGATCCACCAGGGTCGGCTCTGGGTTTCAGTAGACCCCTGGGCGACAGAGCCTCAATGGGCCCCTTTGCAGTGAACTCACGTGGCAACATCCACAATTCATAAACTAAATCGGTCTCCTGTTCCCTAGTTTATCATACCAACCCACCCCCTTATGGTTATTTTATATAAGCCCGCCTCGCGCTCATGGACCCCACTATGGGTTCATTAGATACTGTCCCCCCTCACTCATGGATTCCTTATGTACAGCCTTACATGTGCTACCTACCCCCACCCCAGCGCAGCTCTGGGACCCGGCACTTGCACAGGTCTGCCTCCAGTGCTGGTGTCAGCCCTGGGATCCACCTTTGGACTTTAAAGACGTTAAGAGCCCACCATATTCCCTAGATGTTCAGATATCTTTGGTTGCATCTGGCTCTTTCTCACTTGATCCTCTATTGGCCCTTCTACTAACTTCACACCAGAGATTGAATTATTTTTCAATGTACCCACTCAATTTAGGTAACATATACTGGCTGTGCCAACAAGAACATCATTGAGTTATTCTGGGTGTGAAATGTGTGGTGAAGAACCACTTTCGGCCTACACATATCTTGTTGTCTGTGGACAGCCTTAGACCATGAGAGGTTGGAAAGTAATTTTCCTCAGTTGACCTGTTACTTTGACCACATTCCTTCTTCTGGAGATTAACTGTTGTAAAGTCCTATTTCAATCTAGTAGA
Organism: Engystomops pustulosus; assembly: GCF_040894005.1. Classification (NCBI taxonomy): domain Eukaryota; kingdom Metazoa; phylum Chordata; class Amphibia; order Anura; family Leptodactylidae; genus Engystomops; species Engystomops pustulosus. Next base: position 195,608,940 of record NC_092414.1, on the reverse strand, counting down.
TTATTGTACCTTCAGAAAAAGTGTGTCTCTCACCGCATGTTTGACATTCCCGTAAAGCTATTGATCTGAATCCGGGCTATTTGAAGCCTCCATGCACCAATCTTGACAGCTATATTTACATCTACGTACAGTGGGTCCAAGAATATGTGTCGGTAATATACTTAAAGGGGTTGTCCAACACCTTTTACATTTTCTGAAAACAAGTTAATAGTCTTCTCTTTCACTAAGGTTGTGACGTTTTCCAGGCCACCTGCAAATTTGTGGTCTTCTTACTTCTGTTTTTCTTTCTAAAGCAACTTGGGACCTACAAAAAAGTTAGACACTTGCCACTTCCTGTTCCTTGAGTCTTCCAAATTTTATATTGGTTTATTTAGTGTTTTCCAGACATGTGAAATATCTTGCAGTAATTATGTTCCTAGAATGAAATAATTTATGTACTGCTGGTTAGTTTATAGATCTTTTGTGTGTTATTTCCTGCTAATTATTTCTGGAACGGAGCTTGAAGAATAGTAATTTCAATGAGTTGAACGATGAATTGCTTGTATACTTGTACATGTTTTTATATATATTTTTTTCAGCTCCCAGCATCTGATTCCAATAAGCTACATTTACCATATTATAAGACTTGTGTGTTGTAGTAGCAGCCCTTTCAAATAATAGAATAGGGAGTTTAAGTTTCCCTCTTACCATTCGTAGCCTTGTAATAAATTAAAGAACACCCCCCGTCAAAGCTATTTCATTGAATAATACATGGTGAAGGGCCTGAAGGGAGGAGCAGGGCCAGCGCCACTATTGGGCTTACCCGGGCAAGTGCCAGGGCTCAGAGCTGCTGGGGGGGCCCACATAAGACTGTATGTAATGATTCCATACATACGTTTATATAAAATAACCATGAAGGAGGTGTTTGGGATAATAAACTAGGGAATACTTTCGGGAACAGGAGACTGTTTTAGTGTCTTAATTTTTAATGCCACCATGAATTCACTGGGCCTAGTGAGGCTCTGTCGCCCAGGGGTATCCTAAAACCAGGAGCCAACTGGGGAGGAGCTTGACTTATTTTAGTTGTATTTCTAGAAACGTGCTCAAACCATTTCAATAAATCAGCTGTGACTGGAGTGTTCCTTTAACACTTTGATATTTTGATGACCTCCTATAAAAATAATAACATTTTAGGGTGTGTCCTGGAGGACCTATTGTGCTCTGACTTCTCCAACACAATGAAACAATCTGGAAAATGGAAGGCTAAGCTACAATTGTATGTAAAATGAGCCTTCATGTAGTATTGAGGTCCTACTTCAAGTGTAACAATTTAATGGGAGTGGTGGTTGTCCTGTCTTGGTTGACCTTCCGCCCAAAGTAATTTGATCTAGTAGGTACTATGTGTCTTTCTAGAGTTTTCCTTTTACAATTTTCATGTCTTTCGTGCTCTTGTATGCCCTGTATGTTCACAATGTTCCTATATTCTAGTACATCAAACATAAAATGTTATATTAATAGTGTCTTAGTGGGCCTTAAGACCTTTGCTATGATTTAATGAGTAGTATGGGGCTGCCGAGAGGAATTCACTTCATCTTTTCTTCTCCTTGGCGCTATGTTTATTGGCTTTCTTTAGAGGACCAGACTTAAACCTCCATCGAATTTCCTACGAGGTAGACCTATCTAACCTTATATTCTACAATTTTTTTTATTATGTTGATGTCATAAGCTGTAACATAAAGGAAAGTGGATAATCCCCCCCTGGAATCGACCATCACTCAACAGTAAAGAAGTGTCTGAGTGGTTTATGTATCTCCTGATACTTGACGTGCCCTCTGATCAATTGAGGAAGTCTTTCGTCCTTGTTTGACATGTTTAGTTTCCAGTCTACCAGACTATGCTGTTCTTCCTTTTTTTTATGGCATGTTTATATTGAAGAAAAGCTAACTAATGGTTTAATGGGGGTTGTCTAGGATTTTTTAAACTGCACCGCAGCTGTTATTCTAACATTTTATTAAAGGCCTAGTACACATTGGAACAAGTATGTCCAAACCCATTGTCCAATTATTTTATTTTCTGGGGAGATGAGCCACATGAGATGCCTGATCACAGGAATTTAAGGCATCAGGAGGGGGTGCGGGCTGTTTTGGGTTAATTGGATATTTACATAGGTTGTATGTATTGACAAAATTGGCATATGTTGCATTATATTCTCAATCATTTATGGTAGAATGCCGATCCCACCCTTCACTGATGCCTCTACATAAAGGATAGCCCCGAATTATAATTGATAGTATTGTTCCATCTGTTCTTCAATTTTGTCACACCTTTTAACAGTGTTAGAATAAAATTTGCCTTTTCACCTCTTATTCCCACATGACCATCTGGGCAGCTGCACCACATGTTTATGTGAGACCCCATTAGATGTGAGTTGTATTGGTGATTGATAAAGGTTTCAATCTCAGTATTGTGTACGGAGATACAATAAATCGCCTACATTTCTAAGACAACAAGCTTGGACATCTACATTGGGTTTAAGTTTCCTGCTTGTGGGTCAACATGGTAGAAGGTTGAGTGTGATGCGTTGTCATCTTTGACCCCCAGGGTTGGAAAAATTCTAGTCTACTTTTTGGTTGTTTTCCTTTTATGCCAATGAAAGTTCTCACTGTTTGCCAACTAAAAAGTCAATGGGTTCTCAAAGTAATTAACCTGCCCCCAAAACAACCTATTTACTTGGTCTAGTCCATGGCATCTGTTCAGAAGATGGCAATACCCAAGGAATGATCCCTACAGATGCACACTAAGCTTGGCAAAAAGTGCACACATAACCAAGGGGAGTGTCTTATCACCATTGAGTGAACGATTCAGCGGTGATGTCGTCTCCATCTTTCAGTTGACCCAAGAGTTGTTGTCCTTATAGTCTTCAGCGCTCTTCTACTGCCTCCATGTGATATTATATCATAAGGATTTTTACCTCTAGAAATGTACTTAAATATGAGATGGAATATTTCTATGTCCTCCTCTAAAATGAGAAGTACAGTACGAGCCCCTAGACCTCTACATATGACCTTGTGCATGATACTTGAATAACCATAACTGGGGCGTGAAGTAGCCGCGACTAGTAGCCTCCTGTCCGGCTACTCCACGCCCCAGTAGCCGCATAAAAAAATTGGCATATAGATGTAATAAAGTTTTGTAAAAGACACCCGGGACGTGAGGATTAGCCCAAAAAAGGGCTATCCTCACGTCCCATCCATCCACCTACCACCCCTTCTACCTTTATAGGTAGAATCGGGGTGGTAGGTGCCCTTTAAGACTGTTCAGTATTAAGCATTTGTTTTGTAACTCTTCCCCTTAATTCCCCAGTGTAATCTCTCAGTAATTCATATCCGACAAGACAATTGTTTTGTATGATGTAGGACTTCCTCTGTTTCCTCTATGTGCTGATCTCTTTGCTGTCAGAGATTATTGGAGACCTTTTGCATTTGAGTATGGGCAGTTTAACTAAAAGTTGACACAAGGTCACGGTGTGGAGGGTCTCATAGGACTTCTATTGGTATGAGGACGATCCTGGTTAAAATGTAATGCAGAAACTTACTGGATAAAGTTATTTTATACTGTACTTGATAAATCATTGCTGGTAAATACTCGATTTCGGGAATTGTTTACTTAGGTCATTTCTAGACTCATAATTTCTGTTAGAGCTTGGTCTATCAGATTGAGCACCAGAATGTTTCTTGTGAACTTGACTTGTAGGATCGGTGATGTCCAGTCTACCGTACACATTTGATAGTTGGCCAGTTACACTAAAGGGCAAAATGAATTGAGTTAAACCCCTTAAATTAATATTTTATTCTGCATTTTTTATTAAAATTTTATACACATGATGCCTTTTTTTAGTCCAGTCAGTATCGATGAAGGTCAGAATGAGTTCTGAAAGTGTCATCATTTATGGTGGTAAAATTTGATGACCAGTTTAGCGCAAGTTGCTTACATGAGTCAATGTTTTTTTGGTTTTTTTTTTCCTCTTCAAGTTCATTGTATGACTTTGAACCTATTGTTGGGTCACTGTTGTATAAAGAAGAAAAAAAGTCTAAATTTTGCCCAAGACTGTGTCACATGTCTGCTCCTTATGTTTGTTTAAAGTGTATAATCAGCCTAATATGTTTCCTGTCTGTTCTCTCTCCACTTCTAATGTCAGAACGCAATATTCAGGTTCTCCACAACCCTGCTCTGTGACATGATCTTTAGTGGTGGAGTTGAGATCTTCTCTTGCATATATTAAATAATAAATTCCCCAAATTCCTAGAATTAGCTTCTCAACTGTCCATGAAGGTAATCAACGTATATACAATATCATTCCATTACATGATGACCTTCCATGTGGATACATGCATGAGTAGGCCACTAAATTGCGTGTGTCCCATTTACTGGTTTTCTTTTTGTTGATGAAAGGTTAGTTGAACGACCAACCTGTAACTCATATTTCTCTTTGTTCGCTCAGGAACAGCGTGAGGCTCGTCTCCTCTTGACACTGGAGGCCTCATGGATTCAAGCGGCCTGCACTAGCCGAGTGGGGATGTTCTCTGGAAGGTCGTTGCTTCTCTGGGGTGTCCTCCTAGGCGCTGCACTCTCAGCTGCCCGGCCCCCTTCCACCTTGCCAGACCAAGGTAGGTCATTGTTGGCTTTTATCAGTTATAACATTGTGCAAATGCTGTAGTTATAGTCCTAGATGGTCATCAAGGTACCTGTTCAGGTTGTTTTCTTTTTTAAGAAATTTGGAAATCCAATTTTTTTTTTATTCCCTAATTTGGTTTTTGATAGTGAAGAATCGTTGGCTGAACATAACAGGTTATGACTTATCTCCAAACTAGAGAAGTTTTGTGGAAAGTGGGACCATTAATGTTGTACTTTCAATATAATCTATGGCCTAGTTGCCAAGACTATGTTGAAATCAAAAGTTAACATTTTTATCCAAAAAGCTTTCTGAGAATCAAGGCTCACATTAGTTTTTGGTCAATATTCTCTTCACTTTCAAAGAGATGTATACATATACTCTGCATTTTGAAAAATAATCAAAAAATACATTGGGTGTCTTTTAGCTTTAGGCGTTTCTCCAGCTAAAAACATCCATTCTCTTAATTGGATATGATAATAACTGGAATGAAGATTTTGGCTGATTGTCCCCTACATGTCATGACCCATCCAAATTGACCATCTGTTTTAAGAAAAAATTCCAATGTTTCTGATGAACGTTATAAGATTGTAGTTTATCATTTCCGTGCTCAGGCCATAAATCATTTAGTGGATGTCTTCATTGCTATTTTTGTGAATGGGTGTATCATTAAAAAACTTTTTTTTTTTTTATGCATTCCACTCACCTATATTTGTCAATGAAGATAAACGAAATCCTACCCCTGATAGCTGCCAAAACGTATTGAGCTAAGCAGGTTCACAGCCTTGGGGCCCAGATAATCCGGCACAGACTTCCTGTTCTGCCTTTGTCCCAGCGAAGAACTTGTCTTCCTTTCCATAGCCCCAGGGTGTCTGCACTCATCTTCTGGGTAAACACGTTGCATACCTCTCTGGCAGTCTGTTGTGAATCTACCAGAACACTGCCCCAGGTTACTGATCCTTCTATACATGAGAGTAGATAAGTTTTCCCTACAGACATATGATGATGTGGGTGGATAAATGTATACAATTCACGTATAAACGTCTCATCTGTACAGTGGATTTGCGAAATATCTGTCAACGCTCAAAGTGCGCTTATTATATTTATTACCATCTATTACATAGCATACGTGGTTCTTCTAGCTATGATGGATCGTTTATAATGCTTGTAGATGAGCCTTTTTGTCAACTCAAACATCAGGGTTCAGTGGTGACCTCTACCCCTGCACCTATCTATAGCTATACATTATATGCAGTGTAAAATACTTTCTAGGGACATTGAGAACATGTCCAAATGGTCCAAAAACTGCTGAAGAATACCCTACAGAATGTCCATTCAGGACACCTCAATGGTAGGACCCTTTTCATGAAAGCACGTCACATTGGGTCACCTAAGTTTCAATCCTATACAGATGTCTCTTGAGGTCAGGGTGAAAATTTTGTATGTTCGGGCCTTCTTTTTCTAGTGGATAGAGGTTGATTTTTCCATCCTTCATTTATGTAAGGGTGCAACATATCACAGAGGAAATGGCTGGCATCATATTGGGCATCATATTGAGTAGAGGTCTGAATCATAATATATTATAAGATTATCCTTTCCGAGAAGTAATTTATCCTTGTATGACCATTTTTGGGCTGACAAAACATTCTCATACACTTCACCATGTGACTACCAACCATGGAAAGAACATCTGGTTTATCTCTCCCAGAAGTTCTTGCCTATAAATCATGTGCAGTACTTCACCTAGGAAATTTCAGTATTAAATCCTGTTGCACATAAGCTTCTACCGAGATATACAATGTCTACGGTGGTTAGTTCTGCATGATCAGTCTTCATTTATTCATCACATTTTGAAGTCCACCTTAGGTCACATTCCCACCACCCATCTTGTGTCTAGGTCACTTTGCCCTCTGTAATTAGGATTCTAGACGTTCCTAGTTAAAGATTTGCATTTTTAAACCAAGTAGTTCATGAGTCCTAACAGAAGACCTGGCCCAGATGCAATGATTAGCTACAGTGAAAGATTGACTTGTATGGAGAACACTTGAACTTTCCTGCGTAATTATTCCATCTATTACTGTATTTCGATTTACTACTTTGACTATTGCCCTTTTTAAAATAAGGTATGATTATTAAGATTTGTGTAAAGTGGTGCCCCATATATGGTACAATCGTGGGCAATTTCATAACTTGAAGCCTTACGTGGTGGACATGTGTTAGACTTGAAGCAATGAACTCTATTGCTCTTGAACTCTAAGTAAAAAATGCTTGATTTTCAGTAAGGTGATGTTTGGCTATTGTCCGAGACGATGTTACAGATATTAGATATGCCATATGACAGAAGTGCACCCCATCAACACAAAGCTAGCTTAGGTCAGCCAAGGTGACGGATCAAGATTAATCTGTGATTATACCATATGGCACTTAAGTATAAAGGGAAAAAAACCTAGTCTAGATTAAAGGACATATTAGATAAATATTGGTCTAATACTGGCCTTCGTCGGAGGGGACAAGAAGGTTGAGGGGAGGGTGGTTTATAGGGCCCTTGACCAATGAAAAGCTCTGCCAAAGCCATATTCCAATAGCCACAGATCTAATTTTTGATGGTAACGAAGAATGAAAGATGGTAGTCGCTACTAAAATCTAATCTCGCCAACCTGACCATAGTTGACCAAAACTGGTCTTGAACATTTGGCCTTGGGTGATAATGAATGGTTTCTGCCCTGGTTTTCAATGCCTCACATAAGTATTTTGCTACCACAGCTTATTATGCTTCCTGTTGGTCAACTTTCTGTCAGATATTTGGATATAAAACAAAGGCCTAATACTATAAAATGGTTCTAGAAGAACTCCCCATATCTCATGCGTGTGAGGGATTTATAATGGCTCTTGCCTCGGCTTGTGTTGAGAATGAGAGGCCTGTCTCGAGCACGGAGAGGAAGTAGATTAACATATATAAACAGTCATTTTGACCCACACACTTCATTAGCCAAAGGAGCCAGAAACATTTTTGTGCTGCCTCAACAAGAGGCACTGAGGAAGCTTTTGTGTCTGGGCTTGTGAGGAAGGGGGGAGGGGAGCTACAGCTTCACAAGAGGGGTGAGGGGGAAAAAAAAAATCACACTTTAGTGAAGAAGAAGGTCAGAGGCCAACTGGAACAGCTGGGGCCCTATGTTGTATGTTTTTTCTTCCCTCCTTCAGGAATTAATCCCTCTTCTGAGGAATAAAATCTTTGCTCACCAGAGTTAAAAATATAAATCACTGAGCCGTGCAGCACCTTCCTGACCTTTCCTGAGACAATTATTTCCTGACCATAGAGAAGTTTAGCGGCTTTGCATGATTACAATTGCTGTGCATCCTCTTCCATTTTATGTATGGCTTTGCACTATGAACTCTGCAGTGGCTCGGGTTTTTGGTTTCCCAAAATTGCACGTTGTATTCGCAAGTGAAAAGTTTTTGAAGGTTCTGTCTTATACAGTTTGGATCTTGCTCCATATTAGTGTGTAATGATGCCCAACCAACACATGAAGTTTAAGATGGTCCTTGGAACCTATGTCCTTGCAGAGCATGCATGTGTTTGAGGAGAGGACTGACGACGTATTGGCCAAGTGGGCATTGGTGAGACAACTATGTAGGTTGTTTTGCCAGCTTTATTTATTAAGAATTATATATTTCTTAGTCAAAAGAGCCTTTGGTTGATGACTTGAATATATGGACCACTAACAAATAACACATTTCGAAGTTGTAACAAATTTAATTACAGGCTAGGGCATAGAAATCTGTTTGGCAGGGATCTTACTTTTGGGACCTCAAATGATCAGAATAACAGGGGTCCCGCTATCACTAATTGATGGTGTGGAAGAACTTCCACAACCCACTGGGGGTGTGGAAGGTCAAGCATGTGTCTTGCCCATCCATTATCTCCAGCATTCACTAGGGATGAAACTGCCAGAATAACTGGGGGCAATTTTCAGCAATTTTTGACTAATCGGGTATTAAATGGAGTTCTGCTGAATGATGAAAATACTGATCCAAATGTTAGAACTATTAAAGGTAAAATAACCTTACAAGCTGTTGAAATAAACTTTAGATACACACTTTCCCTATATGTATGTCTGCATAGTTCACTTGACCAGTATATTTGTAGCGAATAACCTAAGTAGCCATCGAGGGGAGGCAAGGGAGGCCTTTATTCATATTAGGTGGTCAACCAAACCCGTAGAAATCGACAAGTATGGGCTGCCTCAGTATGATCAGATTACATTAGGAATAACCAAAATAAGTTAATGACCCCCTAATGACTTATCTTAAAAGCATGTGTCCACAGTTTCTTGACTTGTCGAATCTATGCTAATTGAACCTGGCAAATGTTGTTTGTCTTTTTTGAGAATGTGCGAACCCAAGTGGAAGGTTGCAAACCGGTCTAACGTGTTATTTGCATTAAACCAATACATGTGTCTGCTGTGCTGACCTAGACACTTCCTATGTGATGGATCTTATCACCGATGTTACTTTTTGGGAGCGGATATCAGCATTTGTCAAGAATGCTTTATCAAAAGGAACCAATAAAGATAAGGATAGAAGAGGAGGGGGGTGATAATGGGATCTGGATAATGAGATCTGGGTAATGTCTATGTTTTTAAACACATGTAGAGGAACTGAGTTTTGCCGAGACTGTTGCCGGATCGACAACATTTTTCAATAATTTTGGTTAAATACATGTGAGGCAATATGTACACGAAGATAATTTTGCCAATTCTTCTTTACATTCTCATGCATCCCACTGAATAAGAGAATCAAGCGGGAAGCGGAGTAGTACATGAGGTCTCTCCATCTGAATGGACTCTGACCAATCATTGGTCAGTCTTGGGAGAAGGTCTACTGTTAATTTTACAAATATTATGGGTGGATCTCTCATAAATTATGGATTGTGTTGAAGTAAAGCTTGTAGGTGATTCCCCATGTTGTTGTTTTTGATGCCATAAGCAGGTGAGTATTAAAACTGGTGAGAATATATGATTGAAGGATGATACTACAACTCTTTATTTCACTCCACTCCTGGTTTAGGACATCTAAAATTGCATCTGAAAACCAGAACATGAGGTTTTTTCTTTGGAAGGTCTTTAGGATAGGCCATTGGTGTATGATGGCGGAGGTAAAGGTTGATCCTGTTGCCTTGTGAACATGACCACAGGTACCAAAACCCTTTCATTCTGCAGACTGGTGGGTCACCTATGGGTCTTACGATGTCCGATCCAGTCAACTGTGGCACTGTGTCTCTCTGGTATTTACTCCCATGATTTTGAGGATCCTTCAATATTTTTGGATACTCCATGATCATACATTGATGGCACAACTTACCACTATCCGTGTATATTCTGATAGTGGTAAATTTTTTTTATCTCTCGTAAAAAATTTGGCGCTTTTTTAAATCTTTGTATGTTTACATAGCCTACAGAAATGCTCTTTCCTGGTTTGCTGGGGTGACAATGCTACTATTGATATAACGTGGATGGATATTTTATTCTGGAGCCCTGCAGACTCCCTTGGTTTTTGTAAATTGCTCATTACCTGTGAGTGCACTTCTGAACCGTCTGTGCTGTTTCTATTAACCCAATTAAGGGTAGAGATAATCCATGTCTTGTATAATCACTTATACAGATGAATTTGTAGTCAAGCACTAGGGCCTGTATGTGCAGAATTAATGACCCCCCCCCCCCCCCCAGCAGACAAAGGGTGTTTGCTTGTCCTAGAGGTATTTCCTGGGTCAGGATGGATAAGAGATTTGAGTGTTTAACAAGAAAACATTTTTTTTTTAATACGGGGAAATAGTTAACCAGAGATGGTTTTTGGGGAGATTCCAAGATGTAATTAGTCTCTAGTAATTAAATGATATTTATCCCAGCATGCATATAAATAATGAAGTATCAGTTGTGGAATTGGCACTTACAAGGCTTCCTGTGCCAAATTCTATAGAAACATTGTTCTGTCTATAAACCTTTTCTGGTATATCATAGTAGCCGCTGATGGATACAATTTTTTTTTTTTTTACCTATTTTGTTTTTTGGTTTATTTTTTTATTATTATTGATTTATTAATTATTATTATTATTATTATTATTATTATTATTATTATTTTATTATTATTATTTTTTTTTTTTATTTTGGTTTATATTCTACTATAAAAAAAAAAAGTTGACTTCAGATATCTAGAATAAAAATTATACAAAATGGTGCCTAATGTGTTGACCTACAATACAGTTGACATGTAGTAATTTTCCTATCGGAATAGTATAGTATTCCATATGCTAAGTATATATTTTTCGTGGAGCAATTTTAATTCCATAGTTATATAAAATTGCTTGAATTTTGGATAAGATGAAAAGGCAAATAAATTTGAGCTACGGTAAACACAGTCAAAAATCATCCACTGAACATTTTGGGCTATAATATTGGCCATAGACTGTTGGGAATGTATGGAGGAGCCCAAATTTAGAATTTTCTAAGATCACACTCCTAAAAAAAAAAAAATACAAGATTGGAGGTTTTTCTCATATTGTGGATTCCTTTAATGAGCTATTATTTTGCTACTTAACGTGGTCTGCAATGGTCCCAATTTTTTTTTTTTTTTTTTTTTACCTCATGATAATTCTTCAGATTTTAGGATTTTATTGATGATTCAGAAGAGTCATAAGAATTTACCACAAAAAAGTTCCATATGCAATTTTTTTTTTTTTTACTATTTGGTTTAGCCTCTTTCTAGATGACCTACGAACAGGTTTAACCCTGTGTTTCCTGATGAGTAAAATATAAACATTCTGCTTTCCTGTCATTGAAAGGGGATTAAAAGGTGTTACGTGGCTGAGTGCTTCTGCTTTATTCCTTCTCTAATATGTGGGAAACTTCTGACCCCCATCCCTCCAGTAAGGTGGTGGGATTAGGGTACCCACGGGCCTTTTTTGTATGCCTCAGGAAGTAGAAGGGAAAAATTTAACTAGGCCCCATTGGCGTTTCCATGGAGACAAGCCAGCGCCTGCTGCTTAGAGCCATTCACTATCTTTTGTCCTAGTTAGGCTTTGTGTAAGGCCTTTATGGCTAAATCTCCATCAGCATCAGCTTAACTAAAGTTTGCATCCCATGCTTTGCCCGATTTGCATTTGAAAGCCTCAATGTTTTCAACTTTTTTTTTTTTTCCCCAACTTAGCTCTTTTTCTTGAAAACATGTTGCGTCAGTTTCCCCTCTGGGTTTATTTTTCTGAAGATTCCTTCAATGTTCTGTACATACAGGCCCTACTTTTATTTTCTTGTGGTTTTTCCTAATTTCTTTCCGATAATCCCATCAAGCCCTTCATCATTTTATTATTATTTTTTAGAATTTTTTTGGTTTGTTTTATATATATATATATATATATATATATATATATACATTCACACATACATCGACAAGCCGAGCCAAGTTTCAAATCATAATGTGTACTTTTATTTTTTTCCTTCGCTTAATTTCATTTTTTTTTTTTGTCCACTGCTAAAAAGTTAAATAAAAATTGCAGTAAAATTCGGCATAACGAAAAACGAAGTGGGGGGGGGGGGAATAAGAGAGGAAGGTGAGAGGAGAAGAGCTCCTGGCATATTGTTCATGTTTTCTTTGCACATGTAATTGGAAAGTTAACATGATTATATGATTTCATTTTGTTTTTTTTCTCGCTTTGTGCGGAGGTCAGCGAAAGGAGGTGTAAAGAATTTCATTTCAAAGGAAATTGTATTTCCCACCTTCTTTAGGAACCACTATGAACATGACAAGTGGATAACATATATATTTCTATTCAGTTGTGATTAAAAGTTAAAGGAAATCTACCACCAGGATGAAGAAATGTAAACCAAGCACAATGACATACTGGTGCGTGCCCCCTCTGGCAGGATCTGCTCTTCATTTCTCTTCTTATTTCCTGGTTTTTACAAAAAAATAGCTTTTAAAATTAAGAAATGAGCCTAAGGAGCACCAGGCTCCATATGTGTTAATGGGGCCTGGAGCCCCTAAGGCTCATTTGCATAATGTTTAAAGCCTTTTTTCTTAAAATCCAGGGCATAAGAAGATAAAAGAACAACATATCCTGCCAGAGGGGGCATGCACCAGTATGGCAGTGTGCTTGGTTTACAATTCTTCATCCTGGTGGTAGATGTCCTTTAACTAGAGAAATTTTTTTTTTAAAAATGTAAAGTTTGCTTTATAAAAATTCCCTTTGATTATATACTGTCCTTGCAATCTTTAAAGTTTCTCTATAGTATACAGTTAGCAGGGCTGACTATGCACTCTTTACCCTATCCTGTGAAGCAGAACAGGGTTAAACATTACTCAAGTTTTACGGGGTAAGAGTTGATGACTGGTTAAATGCAGTCTGAGTTAATGAAGGATTCTGGTGTTTAGTGATACAGAAATCCTCCCTTTAATCAGGCGGCGTGATTAGGCCTCATAAAGTGAAGAGCGTTGTAGTGCAGGAATGTGCTCTGCGTAAACATGGATTTTATGTACGTGATAATGGAAACTCCTATACTGAACACTATATATGTGCATATGTTCTCATTAAAAATGAACATGAGAAACTTTGGTATATCTTGGGGTCTACAAAAATGTCTCCTTTACATTTCATGTTTACTCTTTTCCTGATTAAATTTAAAAAAAATCTCTGCTGAATTCCATCTTGCTAGCAAGAAAATCAAGTTCTATGCAGAAGGGGGAGCATGAGGAGTGAGTTATAGCAGTTAGGTTAGCAAAATACAGGTGCTCCCCGCCAAAGGGAAAGACCCTCAGAAAGGGTGAAACCAGCTTAAAGGGAATCTACTACCAGAATGATGGACTGAATGCAAATGATCCTGACGGGCTCCATGCTCCATAGGTGTTAGTGGAGCCCCTCAAGCTCATTCTGGTGGTAGATGTCCTTTTAAGTCTGTCCCAGCCCAGTTCCTCTAGGTTATATGACCCTGGGTTTTGTTGACACTTAATGGACTTTTTAAGAATGACTACGAAAAAAAAAAAGTTCTTCATATCACACTTCTGCCAAGATCATCTTTATGTTCCGGTTATTTTCCTGTAACATAGGGAGACATGTCACCATACAGATACATGATACGGGAAACTTCTTTGTTGGCCCTTCAGGAAGGAAACACCCTGACATAGAAACGTACCTTTCTTTTAGAATGTGATTATTTACCCAAAGAATACATAATAAAATATATCAAGTGACCGCGCAACAAAAACTTTGGATTGTGTTCAATACTGTAGGCTTTATGCACACGGATATACGTCCCATGTTTCTAATGTCATAGTTACAGTTTGTATGTAGACGTATTCAGTTTCTTTGATATGTGTAGAAATATTTTACTCCTCAATGCCCAAGATTATTGGCACCCATCGATGACAGTTGTCCAAATTTTTTTCAATTTTTTTATTTTATCAGTTTGGTTGACATTCTCATAAGTCTGGGGCCTCCATAACTATTTTTCTGAAGGCCAATATTGGTGGAGATATGGATGGGGAAAGTCTCTCTTTGTTCTGCCGATGTAGGAAGACTCCCTCTCTATTTCATGTGTGCTGGGCTATGGATGCATGTCTATGGGGAAGTTGGGAGAGCTTTTTGTCGTCCTTATTGTCTGTCTAATGGGTATTTGGTCCTTAAGGCCGGGCATGGCCCACTGGCATCTCTGTGGACAGCCCCATACATGTACACTCATTGGCTCTGTTGAGGTTATTCTGCATATTAAATGGAGAAACACAAATTAATGGTGACCATAAACACCAGCTCAACAGTTGACCATCTAACCTGTATGGTGTCTCTTGACCCTTTTGTTTCGTATGACTTCTATGAAAGGATTGGGCATGTCAAAATTTGGTGCTGAATCGTTTTAATTTGAAAGTAGATAAGCCATGACCTGAGATGTCTGGCAAGAGCTAATTCCCTTCCCCTCGCTTAAAATGCACGCATGTTCGACCAAATTTGCCATTTGGCCAACCTCGGCAGATGAGTATGACCAGACGAGGCATGGATTAGGATCTTGCAGCTTGACCAAATTCACCATTTGGCTGACCTCAGCGGATGAGTATGACCAGACGAGGTATGGTTTAGGATCTTTCAGCTTGACCAAATTCACCATTTGGCTGACCTCAGCGGATGAGTATGACCAGACGAGGCATGGTTTAGGATCTTTCAGCTTGACCAAACTTACTATTTGGCCGACCTCAGCGGATGAGTATGGCCAGACGAGGCATGGTTTAGGATCTTTAAGCTTGACCAAATTTACCATTTGCCCAACCTCAGCGGATGAGTATGGCCAGACGAGGCATGGTTTAGGATCTTTCAGCTATAAAATGGCACTATAATAGGATCCCTATATGCTGTGGCTTGTAAGCTCTACAGAGCAGTATTATTTGGGAAGGGTGCGGTGGTTTTATCCACTACTAAGACAAAATCAATCCCGATTACCACTCTTTGAAAAACGGGTCATTTACTACAAAATCTTTATGGAGGAGGGCATGAGAAAGCCACTGAATAATACAGCTCTTCCTAGGATTGTTGTCCTCCTTTGACAGAAGTAGCCCAGAGCAGGTCTGAAATTAAATCCTCTCCTGTGTCCATCTTGCCACCTGAGCATCATCATTTACATCAGTTGCCTTGAGCAAGAATTTGAGCTCTTAAGTTAATTTTCCCACCATCTCGCCTGTCACAAGGAGAACAACAACGGATTAAATTGGACTGTCAGAAAACCGGCAATTGGCAATAACCTCAAGTGATTGACTGTGTAACTTATCAAAAGAACTGGCGTTTAATGTCATTAAACAATAAAAATGGGCTTGTTCGGCATCTCTGGCCCATCTGACCTCATTTAGGGCCATTCCAGTAATAGCCCCATAATGGGTGTAACAGGGTTATTCACTTGTATTGAAATCATCTAAGGGTCTGTTCTTAAGCACAATGTTTTATGACCATATAAAACGGCATAAAAAGAAAGCGGCATATGTCACTTTGAAAACTCTCTTAAAGATGAAGAACAAAAAAAAAAAAAAATCTGTTAAAAATGCAAAGTAGCTCCTATAATTCTTTCCGATTATAATGGTTTCCCAGCAACCGGTTACCTTTCTAAAGCTTCTTTCTTGAAGCTTCTTGTTGAAGAAGCCAAATGAATTGTCATCTCCAAGCGAAAGAAATTCTTAACGCTGTCTTTTCTTTTTAAGTTTGTCTTTGCGGAAATAGCGCCATAAATATCCTTGAGAATTTTTTACATTACTTTGGCTGAAAACGGCTTGAAGTGGCTGGTTATTACTTGTTTGTGTAATAAAAGTGAAAGTGTTAAATGCTTGAAGAGCTTTAAAAAAGAAAAATAATCTCTAAACTGTTTATTTTCTTGGCCTGTTGCTGTTTTATTCCTTCACTTTTGCACTTTGCCTTTTGAAAGTACACTTGGTACTGATTCATAGATTGCTGGACTCTGGCCTATGCTGGGGTGGTGGATAAAAGTTGTGTTTTAAAGGTCATCTTATAGAAATTAGTTTTTCCAAGAATGAAAGGGTTTTTTTTTTTTTTTTTTGCTTCCATTCATGTCTAAAACTCTGTTGTATAATATCGAATTGATGTTCTATACATGCAGTTTTTATGAACACAATCAAAATGTGGAAATGCTTAAAGGGAACCTGTCACCAGGTAACTCATTATCCTCAAAGACAGGTTGCAAAAGCCAATTACACCTGCATTACAAATAAGCTGTTCTGCTTTCTCTGAGGCTGCTTGCACACGAACAAACTGTGCCATAGCCCGGCGGGCACACATTGGCACACTGGAAAAGAGGAGGCGGTGAGCGCTGCTCGCCCCTGGTCTTGTTCATAAAAAATACTAGCTTCACCGCTGTAGATACGGCCAAAGATAGAGCAAGCTCTATCTTTTTACGGCTCGGAACGGTGAACGCTTGTTACGCTCACCGTACCGAGCTTGTGCACCATAGCTGTCTATGGGGGACGTATGTACGTTTGCAAGCTTGAGGCCTTAGCATTTGCATTACAATATAATTGTGTGTTTATAACTTGCCTTGTGCCCTGACAGAATCCTCTGTGTAGTCCCAGGGGTAGGGCTTTGGTTTGGATGCATTCCAAAAAATATGTGACTAGTCTGTACTGCTCCTCAGCTCTCAGCCCTCATCTTATTGCTCTTGTACAGCTCCTCCCTCCCTCTCTGATGTCAGCTCTCCACGCTGTGACCTCTGTAAAGGAGCAGGACGGGGGAGCTGTACAGCAGCACAAAGGTGGGGGGCTGGGAGCTGAGCAGTCTGCAGAAAACCTGTCTTTAGTGAAAATCACGTCCCTCTTGACAGGTTCCCATTTCAGGACCTTTTAGAAGGTTCTCCAAAGGTCCTGAAACCGCAGATTGAAAGCAGGCAGAAGGGACAAATCCTCAATTCCCCAAGAAGCTGATTCTAGTACCATATGTAGGATGTTATTCTAGACTTGTAGGGGCTATAATATTCATACAGCCCAGGGCCCAAGGAAGTCTTAATCCACTCCTGGTGCCCAGTACTCTGGTATACCAAGAATGCCTGTGATATACGTAGCTTAATAGATTGCAGGGGAAATAAAGCATTACACCATTCACAGAGGCACTGCAGAAAAATAAACATTACTAATAATTATACAATATATAATCCTACAAAGTTACTATTATGATCATTCAACAGGACCAGCCAACTATCATGTTTAGTGATATGTTGAAGGTCATGTTGGGAAAAGAAGGATCAGGCATGCTGCATTTCAACTTGCCCACGCCTTTGTGTTCCCCAGATATACCGACACGAGAGGTTTCTGTCCTCAGTTTATTCCCCTCTCCCCACTGAGAATGCATGTGCACGCCAACCAAGCATGCATATGTTCATGGTATGTGAGGGGAATAGGTGTAAAAGGTGTCTTTTAAGTCTCTATTCAGTGGAAGAACTTGCTATAAATGATTTCCCCCTCTCTTCCTGTGTGTCCAGGAAAAGTTTGCCAAGTCAAAGTGAACTTCCCGTAATCTTATTGACACTGATAAGAATGGCACTAAGAAAACAAGTGTCTTTCTTCTTAATCAAACAGCAATTCATTAATGGACTTGTTGGTATTCGGTCCCTTGTCTACACTTCCCTCCAATGGCAATGCATTTGGTCAAGAAATTGGTTCATTGACACTCTATGGTTTTGGGGTTATTTTTATCAATTTTGCATCCCAAAAGTTTGTTGTGAGGTACCTAGCGGTTCCGTTCTAGAAGAACGAAATCTTTTGGACTACAAACAGTTGGAGCAAAAATTCTGTTTTTGGAATTCTGTTTTTGTGTCCGTATTGTATAAGTTGCAGCTTTGGTATTATGCTTTTCTTCTAAAATGTAATTAACACTAACATTTCCAAGCCTGCTATCCAACCTGTTCTTCACCCATGGAGTACCTGCGTAATTTATAGATATTATATATATTATCCACCCAAAACCTTTTATTAGGGAGAATTTTAGGATTATTCACATAAGCATGGAAAAGTATTCTCAATTTGGTCCGATCATCAAAATTTACCCTAAATCCCACTGGAGATGTACCTATGGGCTAATAAGAAGCCTTCAAAATCTTTTTGAGAACAACCCACCAATTGGAGCTAATCTCCATAGAATTCCAACTTGTTGTTCCTTAAATGCCCAATTCCTTCCCAAAAAAGGCTCCTATATAAAGCCTACATTAAAAAAAAAAAAAAAATTAATTCGGATTTTTTTTTTGTTTTTCCCATCACTCAGTTGTCCCAGAGTCCAAACAAGAAATGGAATCGTTTTTGGCTCATCCTGGAGACCCGATAATTTTACAGTGCAGGCTTCGAGAGGATGTTCAGAGCATCAGCTGGGTGAAAAACGGAGTTCAGCTTTCGGAGACTAACCGCACTCGCATAACAGGCGCTGCGATCCAGATTCTCAACGCAAAGCAGGAGGATTCTGGGTTGTATTCCTGCGTTACTAGTGGTCCGTTTGGAATGGATACTGTTTTGTTCAGAGTTAACATATCAGGTTTGTAGAAGATGTCGAAATTGGGTAAAATAAGGCTTAATAAGGCTAAAATTACTGACGGATCCTAATCTGATTAAACCTTTAAGCGCTATTCTTGGACATATAGCAGGAGAGGAAGGGGGTTTACCTGATATGAGGTTGTTTTTTTAATATGAATTCTGGAAAGTGAATGGTGGACAGAACCTGCCATAGATATAAATGTGCATGGGGGTCATTTATGGTGATAACCTCAGATTGATCACATTTTGGTGTCATCTTGTGCCTTATGGTCATAAAGTTAACATATATTGACCATGTCTAGTGCTACAAGATCCACAAGGGTTACATATTGCTTGCAAATGCCTTGGTCCTTGTCAATGGGCCACATGAAATCCAGGTACACCCTACCATGGTTGCCTCTGTATTCATTGTTTCCATTTCATGTGACATGCAAATGCATCCCTGCAGTAAATCTCTCTAATGAATGGCCTTTGCACACTAATCTGTAATGAAATGCATAGCATTAACATTTCCTATAGAACTGATGGAAGGCCCTTTTAGGACCCCTCACTGCTCATTTGACCTCTATTATTTGATCAAAGAAGCCAAAACATTTTTCGAATTGAAAGTAACTTCCAACTTGGCCGAGCTTTGCTAGAAGATGTTTCAGATACATCACCAACTGTAACATGTAAGTGACAATGGAGGTGTGGTGTTAAATGGTTTCTCATCAACCATTTGGCTACATCCCTTTGAATATGCTGATAAATTTAATGGTGGCTTTGTTTGGTCTAAACATGTCATCTTATCAGTCTTATCTTGTTTGGCAGTTCTCTTAATTTTATTAGTTTTCCGTTTACTGTTTGTGCATTTTTCCAGGGGACAAATGTTAGTTTGCCTTTTGTGTGTCTTCTTCAGGGATATACCTCAGATCACGTTTAAGCTACCTATAGAAATGATGTTCTTATCACGAGCATCTGCCATAAAATCTACTGTACATGTTGCCAGTTGAGGCTTTGGTCTTGTGGCCAGTCAAGATTTTTAACAAATAAGATGGTGGTCGCGAAGTAAGAGTTCTCCTTTCGGAGACTTTGCCAATTAAGGCCCTTGTACCACCCTGGAAAACCCATTAGTATATTTCCCAACAAATAATGCTGGAATTTAGCCGTTTCATTCTCAGATTCAAATGGATTAAACTGTGGGCTGCAAAAAGCTAAAAACATTTTTGCAAACCTCCCCCTCCATTTGGGTCCAATAACTGAAAGATGTATCCCTGAGTTCCGGGGTCAATAAAATAAATGAATTGGAAGTTAACAAAATATGACCACCTAGCATGACCAAGTATGACCACCTAGCATGACCAAGTATGACCACCTAGCATGACCAAATATGACCACCTAGCATATTTTACTGTTACCATAGTCAATAATGGCTCAATTTTTTATTTTTTTTTGAATATATAAGGTCTTTGTGCTTTCAAAAAGTTGAGCGTGTGGTTCCAATCCCTTATATTTGGGCCTTATTTTGTTTAAACCACTGGATTTTTTTATTTGATTTTCAGACAGTCCATTGTATGACCATGCCTGTTCAACCATAAATTAATGACTAACTAGTTCCTTAAAATAAACCTTTTATTGATTACTCCACTTATTTTTGGCTTCATTTCAAATAATAAAAAAATAAACTTAACAAAACCTTGTTTTTTGCTGTGACAGATGCTCTACCATCAGCCGAAGACGAAGATGATGACGATGATAATTCTTCTTCAGAAGAAAAAGCTGCAGAGAGTTCGAAGCCAAACCGTAAGTTATGAAGCTGAAGACCTGTTGAATGAACCAAGATGTACTAACATTTCTGTCACTCTTTTCGGGAGCTTTCTTACAGGAGTTTCAACACCAGTACAACTTTTCATAAGGGGCTTTAATATTGTTCATTCGACAAATTGTGTAAACGTTTTACAAAATATCTACCTTCAGTGGGCTGTTGGATCGTAGAACTTTTTGTTCGATGTTGACAGCTATGTTTTCTTTGTATCCTTACGAACCGGTTAGAGATTGGAATTGCAAAGCCTTCTTAATTTTATTTTTTAGAATGTTTTATTAACCAGAAACGGGGAAACCGATGAAGCATTGTTGGAGCGACGTAAATAGTGGGTGTTTTGTGCTAGAATAAGCTGCCAGCCCTATTATCTTGTTTCGGTCATCATAAGACCAAAGCCACCATTGTATTTTAGCAGATCCTAAAGTAAGACTCCAACTATCTTGCTGTATATATACTGTGGGTTCATTATGGTGATGGGATTACACATTATAAAACGCCCTATTAACTCAAATTACAAGTAACGGGACATGTTCGGTAGGACATGGGATTTCATTGATTTCATTCCTTAGCTACTAGGTCTGGAATTTCCTCCCGAGAGGAACTACATTAGTTGCAATGAGGAAAGTGGGGAATAGGCCTGTGTTTCCAACGCCTAGTCCTTGGGTACTTGGTAGGCAAAATCGGGCACCACAATGGGGAACCATATCCACTCTTTGTGTCCATTATCATCTATCTAATTACAGATAATATAATAAAATGGCAAAGTGACATCAATGTTCTCCTGGACATCCTCAACAAGCCTGAGGGTTGGCTAACAACCTATTTTCTGCTCTACACCAAAAACATAAGCCAAATGGACGCTGGATATGCTATAAAAAGGGCATAAATAGTTTCTATTACAGAAGAATTTAAAGTGTTTGCTGAGATTTTTCTCTGACCAGACTACGCCCATGAGTTGACAGAGGGTCAATAACACTCACTTAGACCAGGAAGAAATATTTTCCTAACACAAATCTGCAAAAGTAAATCCTCACATAGCTTTAAAGGCTACCTACTCCCTGCTCTAAAGGAACGTTTGTAAGATTTGCATCCCATTTTCCACAAATGTTTAGGTTTTGTGTTTTTTTTTTTTTTTGTAAATTTCTCTTAAAATTGGCCTTTTTAACAACATTAAACCTTGACTAATGATGAAACCATCAGGATGGGCTGCCATATGATCCTCCTCTTCTCCGGTAACAACTTCAGTTTAGACAACACATACCTTAAATTCCTGTGGGATTCCTCCAGGCCCCTTGCCATCCTAATTGAACAAAGCCCGGCCCGGAGTGTAGCATTAACCTTTTAACTATTGGGACGGACGGCTTTATAGGGTTGAAAGTGAAGTTAAGGGACTCTTCAAAGACAGAGATGTATCTTAAATTTTAATATACCTTCCTTTAAAACTGGTGGTGTCTCATGTCAGAGGGACCTCAGTGCTAGAACTCAGGTGTAAGTGTTACCTCTAGTGCCCCTATAATAACCCCTTCAAGTATATTCCAACAAGCCTCAAGATGTGCTTTACTTTCACTCCAGGAGATTTTAAGGAATTGACAAATTGAGGTGCATTTTTGGGGGAGATGCCCACACCCCCTTTTAGCTTGTTTATGGGTAGTTAGATGAGGTCTGCCGAAAGTAATGGGATTAATGTTACTGGAAGGCAGTGTGGCTAGTGTGCATCTCCAAGCTTTTTCATGGGTTTTCAGTAACAATGGGTCAAGTTAACTGTATAATTCTAAGTCCTCTTTTCGTTTTTTTTTAATCAACTATAGGACCCTACTGGGCAAACCCAGAGAAAATGGAGAAGAAACTACATGCTGTTCCTGCAGCCAAGACCATAAGGTTCAGATGTCCAGCAGGGGGAACACCAGTCCCAACTCTAAGATGGCTGAAGAACGGTAAAGAGTTCAAACCTGATCATCGTATCGGTGGATATAAGGTAGATATAAAAAGTATTAACAATACTTGTGTGCGTGTCAACCCCATTGATGCTTCTCTAACTGGGCTGCTGCCAGTACATGAGATCACTGGGCATGCCAGACTGGGCTTTGAAGTGGGACCATCTTTTCTCCCTGCCCAGCATGCCACCCCTGCTTGTCTGAGCGGGTTAAGAAACTGACGCTCATTAATCTCTCCCCCTGCTGATTACTGAGCTTGTTAGATGGCTCAACAAACTAAGGGTAATTAACAAATAGACAGAAATAAGTGTTGGTGGTGATAATGCTGGCCTCCCATCTTTTGACCATCTTCTTGTTTTGCAGATGGGAATCTTGTAGGGTATTAATTTTCTCTCAAGCTATGAGTTTCTTCCTCATTGTCTGGTATATGAAGTGGATTTGGTTACCTCCAACCAATGGGCCAGGAGGAAACTCTTAATAAAACACACAAAATGTTGCATCGAGTACTCCACTCCTTCCCCTATGGTTTAGTTACTCTGCATTGTTTTAAGTTTTGGAGGTGATTTCCACAAGCTGAGAAAAAGTATCCTTAGGTGTAATTGGGATTTCATTTTCCAATTTAGAATCGACTGACCTAACACAACTTTGTACTCCATCTCCAGGTCCGTTCTCAGTCATGGAGTCTTATAATGGATTCAGTGGTTCCATCCGATAAAGGAAATTACACATGTATTGTGGAGAACAAGTATGGCAGCATCAACCATACGTACCAGTTGGATGTAGTCGGTAAGATTCCAAAATCTTCCAGTTCCTCAAAATCATCTGTGCATTGGTTTGTAGAGGTCAACGATGGCTGCCTTTTATGTCCTCCAAAAGGAAGATGGCCAAGTGACTGTCACTGATAAACACAAAGATCTCCATCGGGTCTTTGCGATGGGCACCATTTAAAGATGTTGTCTTCTACAACATTTAGCTTATCCTGGAATACATGCTTGAAATCTGTTATATGAAGAAGGACATTTACTGATACAAATTGGGCAAGTAAACACTTTTTAGAGGAAGCTCTAGAATGTTGTTCCCATAAGTTATTAGATCTTGACCTGATCCTCTGTGCTGAGCCTGCTGATATTGTTGATGAGCCCCCTGCTCTATATGTTTAGTATTTACGACATGTATGAAGCATTCACTGTTTCCATAGTTCTGGATTATTTTCATTTAGTGGCTCCTTTCTATATATTTTAATCACTGAATTCTCAGATTTGTTTTTTTCTGCTTAGCGATTTATTTTGTTTGTGTTGTTCTGAATTCTTTTTAAAAATTTTGCTGTTGAAATATCATGGATTTTGGATGATTGGTTACTAAGTTAAAGGAATTTATACTGTAAATGTAGATGAAGAATAGTCTCTCTTAACGATTCTCGGTTGACTTGGTTTATATTGCCCAGTTTTTTTTCCTAACTTCACATCCACAAAGTTTATATTGGCATCAGTTCATCAGCTGTTCGTAGATCACTTGTGTTGCCACTGCCATTGTACTCCAGTCTATCTTGGACTAGAAATTTTGGCAGCTGTTTACCCTCAGTGCATGCTAAGGATTATTGGTCTTCTATAGCTCATCTGGATTCTTGCGATATTCCGTTTTTGATGGAGCACTGTCCATTTTGCTTGGTTGTTACTGTTTTGATGGTCACATTGCTTCCAGAACCTGACCTTGCTTCATGTCTAAATTGTCTAACCCCTGGATCCCATAGGAAAATGTTGGAGTCTGTTAAGCTAAAAAAAAAAAAAATTATTGGCTTCTGACAACTTGTTTGGGGCAGTCTTTAGATTGGGAGGGGGGTTAGTTTGACTTTATATTTTGAAATACGGTATTTGAAGACCTATTATCTCGAAAAGTGTCATAATAGTTGGTGAATAGTTGGCATGTTTTGACCATAACCACTTGACTGCAATATCATTAGCATTATTAAGTTCAATAACTGGACCCATCATTCCACAAGGGATCTCCATTATTACAACAATTAGGTAAAGGCCCACTTGACTCTCTGTTCCCTTGCCTAAGGAGAGAGTATCGGAAACTGAAGACGGACAGTCAACGGAAAGTCATCCATTCACCTTCTGTTTCCCATAAAACTTTAATGTATCTCTTGTTACCTTCCGTTGCACATGTATATAGTGGACAAAAAACATGGGTGGTCATTTACTAAGGGCCCGAATCACGTTTTTACGTAGGGCTAGCCGAATTTTACCGTTTTGCGCCGATATTCCCTGAATTGCCCTGGGTTTTTGGCGCACACGAACGGAGTGTGGCCCATCGGCGCTGCCATGCACGCGACAGAAATCGGGGGGCTTGGCTGTCAGAAAACCCGTCGGATTCGGGGAAACCACCGTATTAAAAAAAAAAAAAAAAAAAGTCGCTTGACATGCGCTTACCTGCAACCGGCCTGGCTTGGTGAACTATAGTGCACTCCGACAGAATTCAGCGCAGCAGCGACACCTAGTGGACATCTGGGGAACTACCTTAGTGAATCTCCGGAAAACGCAAATCAGCGCCGGAGAGCCCGCCAATGGATCAGGTAAGTAAATCTGCCCCATGGGGTTTTTGCTTATAACAACTGGAATGGAATCTCCGGAAGACGCGAATCAGCGCCGGAGAGCCCGCCGCTGGATTATCTGGAATCTGCAAAATGCAGGTCTGAACTTGGCCCAAGATCTAAATTCCATTTCACTTGAAAAATTTTACTAAAATTATTCCTGTGTTAGACAGTACAGTTAGAAAGGTTTTTATAATTCTTTCCTATCAATCAATCGCAGCCGAGCTTCTATTTTGCAAGTGCGGAATAAATGTAAGGTGTTCTGTAATAGGTTGCTGTGATCGACAAAGTCAGTTTTTCTTTTAGACATTTATTTTCTTGGCACATTGAATAGCACTTTGTTCGGAAACCTGTAACTAATGTAATTTAGACCCGGTCAATGTTGATGGATAAATCCAGGCGCTCGTAGAGGTCGACGCTGTGGAAAAGCCACGTGTAACCATTTATTTTACAGGGCAGTATTTGAGTGGTGCTCTCGGGCCCTTAGTCCATAGGATAATAAATGCCTAGCATTACACTAAACAATACTGATTACATGTGCTGCAGGAGCTGAGGTAATTTGGTGATTCCGACCGTGGTACATCATGGCTGAACCATGTGTAATAACTCTGTGCTGGACATTTTTCTAATTCCCCTACACAGATGTCTTCTATGATACGCTCCAGATAAAAAAAAAAAAAATCACAACAAAAATTTCACAAACAGCTGTGTTATTTGAGACGTGAATGGAAAGAAATCAGGCATTTGTGCATGTTATGATAGCGCTCGGGTCGTTTCAATGAGAAGGGGGGGGGGGGGGAAAACCTAGTTGTTTTTTTGGCCTCTATCTGACCAATCATGAAATTATCCTCCATTTCCTCCAATAAGTAGCCAATTCTCCTCACAAATATTTCCTTCATTCAACATCCGCCTTTAATTATCCAACATATTTTAGTTGTTTTTTTTTTCAGCTTCCCCCTTTATCCACCTCACAGATCCTATTAAATTTCAGATATTTCCTGTGTAGGGGGCAATGTGAGGCCTACTCAAGGTGCTTAGCTTTAGTTAGTCAGGATCTTTTCTTTTTTTTTTTAAATATTCTTCACCCTGCACTTCTGAAAGATAGGTCTGTCATGAAAGTATGTGGTTGGACTATATTTTAAAGGGGTTGGCCACTTTACCTCATGTAATGTGGGGGGCAGGACATCTACAAATATACATCTAGTAATAGTTCTGCTCACCTCTCTTGAAATATAAAGTGAATCTTCCTGTTTTTTACCTCAGCTCGACATTTCTGTCCATAAAATGGCCACGTGGTCATGTGATCTCTATCATATATATGACCTTAATCATATATTTATGAGTACTATCATAAGGCTCAGGAAAGGCAATTGCTAATGGGCAGATAAGATCACATGACCATCTATCTGCGGCCATTTTATGGACAGGAATCTCTGATTGATGAGGTAAAAAACACAAGCCTTCACTTTACATATTGGTAAATTACCCAATATCCTGCTCCCAACACTTACACACACATTCCAAAAATATGAGGTAAAGTGGCCAACCCCTTTTAATGTCTGCCCAAACGTATTGTCACACACATACCCTTAACGTATTATCCAAAATTATAAGCTTGTACACGAAAAGCATCAAATATGATTTTAAAAAATCACCCACTAATCTCTTTGAGGGAAAAAAAAGCACCTATCAATGCCTTTCCCTCAGAGGCCTTGTGTGGTGTGGCCATAAGATAGACTATTTTCTTCTGCCATGTCCAAGGAATTGTACAATTAATTTTAGATTATTTTTAATCTTCTCTACAGGTTGAAGCTTTTGGGACATGCTTCTAAATATTGTTCGTAACAGAATTTTTTTCCCTCTTCAGAACGTTCTCCACATAGACCGATCCTCCAGGCCGGTCTACCTGCCAATAAGACGGTCACTGTAGGAAGTAATGCGGAGTTCCATTGCAAAGTCTACAGTGACCCTCAACCTCACATCCAGTGGCTCAGACACCTTGAAATCAATGGGAGTAAAATAGGATCTGATGGCTTGCCTTATGTGGAGATCCTAAAGGTATGTATACGAGAAAGTTTAAATAAATGGTTTCTGGAGATTTTGAGGGCAATTAAACATTTAATTTATGTCCTATGGCCTATAAGCGGTGACCTTGAAACAGCAATTGTGTGGAGGCTTCGGAATACATTTAGCCAGGATATGTATTATTTATTAACTAAGGGTTTCTAAATATAGATCCTTCGATGAGTCTATGCTAACAACTCTGTGATCCAGGGTATCAAGTAGATGTTCACCTCCACTCCACTTTTTAAACTGCTTGGCCTCCTCACTTATGTGATTTATCATTTCTGTTTTATGAAATATTGGCTTAAGATTATTTTTATGTGTAGAACATGGTCAAAGAACCTGATCAGGAACCATCATCATCCTAAGCTACAATGTTCTCCACATAGTCTTCAACCCACTGTGCAACTTATTGTGTACTTGATTTTACGCTATCTGTAAATGGTTTGGTTGGACCATATGATGCTAATACAAAAATGTTGCTTAGCATTAGATTACTGTTTCAGTGACTACTGCTGGTCTTCTGTGGCACCGCATGGGAGTTATGTAACCAGGGACAACTGTGATGTTGTTCTGTTCTACCTCAACTATCAACTACTTCATAAATACTACAGGTGGGCATAGTGTCCAGCAGTAGTCACTCAGATTTATAAGAATATGGCAGATCAGTTCTGGAAACAGCCCTATACTTGTCCATAGGTTGTGACTGGTATTGCAGCTCAGTTGGGTTGATATGAAAGCCTCTCTCAACCTGTAGACATGTGTGGTACTGCTTTTGGAAGCAAGCCGCCATGATTTGGAGATCCACATTAAAGGTCCTCCAGTTTAGTGTTGATACTCAATGGATGGGCAGAGCTTGCACTCAGACTTGAGTACATGGTTAGCTGCAGTATGAGTCGATATTTAAATATCATCGCTGTTGTTGACCCCCTCGTGTTATCGGTTTATTTCAGCACTCTGGGATATATAGCTCAGACGCAGAAGTTTTGACCTTGTACAATGTGACAGAGGCAGAAAGTGGGGAATACATATGTAAAGTGTCCAATTATATTGGTGAGGCCAATCAGTCTGCGTGGCTTACCGTCACCAGACCCGAGATGCAAGGTAAAAAAAAAAAGCAAAAAAAATCGGTGGAACCTCCTGAAAACACCAGTAAAATTTAGAACCTTGGAACAATTGCTCTGTACAACTCTTGGCGGGCAAATTATATTTCTCCCCCTTTTTTTTTTGTCTGCTTTATTTCCATGGAAAAATACTTGTGTGTGCGGCCTTGGTTTGGTTTCCGATGCCTATTTCTAACTATCTTCTCCTTTTCTCCAGACTAATCTAGTAAAAGCTCTCTAAGTATCTACGGTGCCAGCAACCGCTCTAGTTTAGTTCACCCTTAATTCCTTCCCCTCAATAGCCCAGTAGCTTCCATCTGTTGGGACACCACATCTCCCAGCATTCTGGAAGCTGTAGCTTCCCAACAGCTGGAGAACCACAGGTTGAAGACCACTGTCTTGGATTGACAGCCTAATCTTTCCTCAAGACTGCTTCCTGTTACTGCTGGAATTCCTAAATTATAAACTCTAACTAACCATCTGGAAATTATAGATGTCTTTGTCTATCAAGAGTGGAAAGTCGACTCTATTCCAGCTGAACAGCCTCCTAGAACCTTGCGTTGCTTGGCTACTCTCGTTGGCTCTGAGGATGTCTTAGTCATGTCATGGCTGTAGCAGGAAGTGGCAGAATCTAGTCCTTTCCTTTGTTATAACAAAGTCAGTTTTCTTGAAATTCTTTATATAATTACACATTTTTTCACCATTAGAAGTCTTGATCTGTATTTCCACCCAAAATCAAAAATTCAGTTATTCACTCTCAAGTCATTGTCTTGGAAGCTATCTGTTCACCTAATTTCTAACAACCAGTATGGCCATCATTAGTCTTCCCACAGTGCTTGTTACTTATTGAGAGCTTTGCCTCTACCCTGCTATCATGTGGTACATACCTAATATCCATAGGTGCCAGTAGCTCATGAAACCCCATGCAAAATCTCTAACTCAGTTTACACTTTTATTTTCCCACCATCTTTATGATACTATTTTTCCTTTGCGTGGCAGAGGGTCTTGAAGTCCTGAATTCCATTAGGGTCCAGTGCAACTGCTAACTTTTTCACTCCCATTTACTTATACCCTTACTGGTCTCCTCATGACTAAATTTTTTTTTAAAATATCCAGAAATATGAAGGATGACTTAAGAGGTTAAGATGATAGTCATCTGTGGTCACCCAGCTACTCCTGAAGTTATAAAGTCTACTTACGCCTACCTTTTCCTAGCTTTTTTTCCTCATGTATCTTTCCTTTCCGTTGAAACAAACAAGGCAGTCACATCACAGGTTTCATTTTTCCATGTTGTCAATCTCTAGCATGTTTTTAAGTGGGCAGGAGGTCTCGATTTTGGTGACGGGTTTAACTACGGTAGCTTCTCTTTAGGTCAAGCTTAAGGGCAAAGTATTCTTCAAATCTTCTAACCAGATTTCTTCCAGTGGTTTCTCTTTCTGTCCATGGCACCTTGCATGGTTCCAGGACAGCACCTGCCCACAACTCTTCAGGTTCTCATGGCGTTTCGCTTGTCCTTTTCCTCCCCCTTCCTCGATGCTCTTCTCTATAGACTGCTGGAGTCAACACCACCGACAAGGAAATGGAGGTTCTCCACCTGACGAATGTTACTTTTGAGGATGCTGGCCAGTATACCTGCTTGGCTGCTAATTCCATTGGGCACTCTTATCATTCTGCATGGTTGACCGTTCTTGAAGGTATATAAGGTTCTCCTCTGTCTTCTTAAATGTGACATGCATTTCAGACCAAAAAGAATCCAGCTTTGTTTATAAATTTTACCTCGACAATTTTCTCCAAAGCCTGAATTTATTTTCTAACGATGAAGTTCCACCAACAAAAATACATTTTGTTATTCTATTATTAGACAATGTTACCCAAAGGTCCATATATGTATTAAATTGTAATTTTCTATATTACATATTGGATTAGTAATTTCATGGGAAGTAATTATGCCCTTTCGAGTCGGCCTAGCTGTATACAATCTTAGTTTTTAATTCCCTTTTTAATATCGGCTGAAAGCCCTGATGTTGCCCACAGCTACATTTTTTTTTTTTTTTATTAAAATCTACTTCAGTTTTGACAGTTTTATTCTCAAGCTAAATAAATTAAGCAGTGGAAAAGTAATGAACACAAATTTGGATAACAAAATTTTCGTGAACAGCAAGACATTTTTTTTATGTCTTTCATGTCAGACCTTGTAAAAATAGCAAGGTGCTGGACTATACAAAACGATACACGGAGCATATACCCTACTCATGCAGAAGACATTGGTGCCATTTTTGGCTCATTTTGATTATAGTTACTCTGACACATACTTGACAACTACCCAGTTCAGTCTGGGAGGGTTTCAATAAAGAAGACCCAGAAGATTGTGGCAAATCCCCCTCATCCAATGTTTATTTGACATTGTTACTGTTTGTGTAGGTTATGTTCCTAAAAAGTAGGCGTGTCCTGTGACTTTATTAGTAGGCATGCCACGCCCTATTAGGGTTGTGCTCAAGGAAAATGGGCAAGCCATCATCCTGAAACGGCACCACATTTTTCCATAACTTTTTTGTCTGGTGTTATAGCTTAGATTCTTTGATGTGAAAGGGCGGAGCTACATCACCACACAACCTATGGAAATGTATGTTCCTGTTAAATTTTTATTAATTTTTAAGTCCTTTACAATTCCGTTAACCAAAAACAGTTTCAAATAACCCCTCAATCTGCAGGCCACACTGATCGTAATGGGTTTCATTGCTGGTCGATAAAGTGTTTTTTTGTGAACCTAAATATAATATTTTCATAAAATCAGAAAAAAAATTTATAAAGTCAATTTAAACCTCCCAAAAAACTAAATCTTCTTTACATACGTAAAATGTAAATCCATTTAGATGTTGGTCCTTTCTGCATTGTTTAAGCTTCCACCCCAAAATACCGTGTCTGGCCAGTCAGTCAACTATGCGCTGAAGATCGAGATGTTTTATGAGCAAGTTGTAAGGTTTATTTACAACTTGGTAAACAGAGTATTTAGTGGGCCCATGTGACCCGTATTATCCTGACTTAACTCGCAGCTGGGGGATGCTACGAAATTTATAGATCTAAAATGTTTCACTTTAAAATGGCCCTAAAGCTGGATCCTTTTTTGCCTACAATGAGATGCATGTGTTATGGTGAAGGCTACTGTGTTTTTTTTTTCTTAAATTACTCATTTATATTTTTAATTTTAAAATTAATTTTCTGTAAATATAATACGGTAAAATATACGGTAATATAAAAAAAAAACACTGTTAGCCAACTTGATTTTCCTGTTGAGTGTCTCTTACCTTCTTTTCTGACTATTTTGCATGGATAATCTGAATATATGGCCTATTTTATGTCTGTTTTTTTTTCTCTTCGTGCCATATGTTTTTCTCTAACGGAGTTTCTTTGTCAAAAAATTTGTATATGCAATATTTGAATTATTTATTTATTTTTAATCATGTTTTGGATAATGTGCATTGCATGTAATCTTTCATTTAAACCAGTGTGCTTTGACTGTGGTTATGTAATGACTATAGAATATGCAGGTTTCCAATCTCTTGTAGATTCCTTTACAATGCATAAACTTTTTGGACAACTTGTTATAAATGTTTTAATAACCACAAACTTCTTGTACGCATGAGTGCAGCCACAGACGAGAAACCATCACTTATGACGGCCTCTTTACATCTGGAGATTATAATCTACTGTGCTGGAGCCGCCATTGTATCAGCCATGTTGGTGACCATCATTATCCTTAAGATGAAACATCCGTCCAAGAAGACAGAATTTAATAGTCAAATGGCTGTCCATAAGTTGGCCAAGAGCATACCACTACGCAGACAGGTAACAGAAAGTATATAGGGGGTTTACAATGCATTACCTACACAACACCGGCTAGACTGGTCTAGTGGATGGCAACGCACTAGATTCACACATAGGGGGAGATTTATCGGAAGTGTCTGAATTAAAACTATTCTAACTGCCCATGGAAACCAAACGGTTCTTAGCTTTAATTTTATAAACCGCTGTGGGAAAATGAAGGCTGAGCTCTGATTGGTCTCTGAGTTCTCTCTGTTCAGTCCATAAGTGTATATATATATATATTTTTTTTCATTATGGCATATGTTCCAATTCTATCCCTCCTTATACATTGTGACTCCATCAGTCCTGGCCCGAAACATTGCTCCCCATGACTGCTGTATTCCAATATGTAATCCACGGTAGCTTTATTAATATTAAAGTCTGGACCCATCCCCAAAGTTTTCTAATCTTAAAAATGCCTAAGCTTCCTACGTTTCTTAGCCTGAACTCTCCAACTGTTATTGCAACTCTTCATTTACTTCTTTAGATTGGTCCTTTGGTCTCATCCAAAAGTTCCATTTCCACCCGTCCTATATAAGATGTAGCTTGCATGATTCTAACCTAGTTGGAATTGTTTTGTCCAGTCCTCTCCATTTCCGAGCAATCTGTGACATTCGTTTTGGTTCTCTAGTATGCTGTTAAGGTTCTCAATGGTCAAGTGGGTATTAGCTGGCTCTCTACTTCAACCCAGGATAGCCAAGGTGACAGTGGATAGTCTATTTGTACATTGCTCTGGAACAGTGAGAACTTTAATTATTGGTGCCAGAATCCGTACATTGGTAGACGTTGCAAAAGTTTAGAGTTGGTGGAGAGGGGTCTTCTTTAAGTCTTTGTTGTCCTCCATCGGATCATTTATATGACAGATACCACTAGGAAAATGGCAACCAAAACCGACCAATCGGGAATCCAGTCTAGGAAAAAATTTAATTTAGCTTGCCTTCTCCTTCTAAAGATTGTCTTACTTTGGATAATCCTCTCTTGTTAAGAGTTCCTATTGATTAATCAGATCGGAGCACCAGTAATCTGGTGATAACCCTGGTAGTAAGTGTTCACTTTTCCAATAGCACCATCACAGGGGAAATGAGGCATTACACAGATCCCATTTGTATAAATGGGATTTTTGTGTAATGCCGCGACAGACAGATCATCCCTAGTGTGAGAAATAATCTGTAACCACTGTGGCCAATAAATGAAGATCCTTAACAGAGTATTATCGGAAACCCTAATAGGGTGTATTTAAATAGACCTTTTTCTTAGCAGTTGGACCCTAAAAAAAAAAAAGAATCTATGTGTCCTTATCATTTTCCCAAACCTGACTATATAGTTCTAAGCGCAGTCAGTAAGTCTGTTGCGCATGTCTATCTATCTCTCTATAGTTTGGAAAGTCTAAATCAGCACAGTGGGACCAACTCAAAATAGGGGTGTAGCACCCCCATAAGCCCAACACCTGTCCAGCTGACTAGTCCATTCACAGGAGTACATGGCTCACTCAACAAGTACATTGGATGGAAGGCTGTGGACAGATTCCTCTGGTGGCAACTTATTCCCACAAGGAATTAAAAGCCTGAGGGCATTGGTTTGACCTGTTGGCTATACACACTGACGAAATGACCGATTTATTTGCTCGCCTGTTTGAACAGTCCATCCGAATCTTCCCGATGGGAGGATGCCATACAGTTAAGTAGTTGGAGCATTTAATTCCCTTTGTGAATAAGGTGCCACCAGAGGAATCAGTCTGCAGCCTTCTATCCAATGTACTTGTTGAATGAGCCATGTACTTCTGTGAATGGAGTAGCCAGCTGGACAGGTGTTGGCTTTGGCACTATTCATGGTGGTCATAGGTCACTGGACCTCCTGTGAGATGACCTCTGGAATACAATAGTGTCCATCTAGGCATGTGTGCCTGGTATTATATGCAAACATTGTTTACTGTATTCAGCTAGACCCATAAACCCTAATAGGGTCACAAGGATAGGCGTTTTCTTTTGTAGAAACAACTCCCATAACTGTACAGTAACATACACGGATATATAAGATGTGGTCTCCCTGCATGGCTGTTGCTTGAAATAATCCTTTGTTTCGTGCAATCTTTCTATTTTCCTACTTCCTCTGCAACACCTCCAGGTAAATACTATTATCTCTGACTCATCCGCTGACCCAGATGCCACTGACTGACCTATTAACCACAGTTTTATTTCCAGCTGCTCTTTCTGTGTTTGTTCAACAACTTGGGCATCTAGTCAACGTGTGTGTAAAGTGTAATGGATTCAGTAACATTGACTTTACAAATGTAGAACTTTGCTCTAATTTGTCCCACAACTAATGGGGTTTGGGTTCTTAAGATTCCTAGAACACAGCATTTCTTTATAAAACATGTGTGAATCATGATCATATGATAACCTGCTGGTTCTGCTGTCTTGATACAGGTATCTGCAGACTCTAATTCTTCAATGCACTCTGGGGTTATATTGGTAAGACCTTCACGGTTGTCATCAAGTGGTACACCTATGCTGGCTGGGGTGTCTGAGTACGAGCTTCCTGAAGACCCTAGATGGGAAGTTGCAAGAGACAGGTAAGACATCTTAAAATCTTCATGCTGTGCTTCCTGCATCATTGTCCATCTTTATGGTTGACATTTGTCCTTCCTTTTAGGTTGATCCTTGGAAAGCCACTAGGTGAAGGCTGCTTTGGTCAAGTAGTCATGGCCGAGGCCATAGGTCTGGACAAGGAGAAGCCAAACAAGGTCACCAAAGTTGCAGTGAAGATGTTAAAATGTAAGTAGGTAGATTCTGTGGTACCACACACTCATTAATGGTTGGTGGTGCACATGTAGGATTATTAATCCAGTTAGGTAGGATAAGAAACACACCAAAAGTTTTCTTCAATATTTTCTTCGAATTTATTCAGTAGGTGATATATACATTTTACCAAAAAGATTAGTAGTGTATGAACAGTTATTACTGATCATATGTGGTCAACGTTTCGGTCGGGATTACGTTTGTCAAGTTAGTCTCGATTTCAATATGTGAGGAATAGTGGCTGAGATGAAGGTCTAAATGTATTTATCACGTAATGAATAAATTCTAAGAAAATATTGAAGAAAACCTTCGGTTTGGGGTAGAAATGCTTAAGTAAATCAAGGGGGATTCTTTCTTCAGGATCCTCATCAGAGTAGATGGCTGCAACAGAGAGTATTATACATACAACCCAATGCAGTAAATAAGTACGGTGTAATAATTAAAGGGGTTAGCAAACTGGTAAAGTTTTCCCGGGCAGCAGGGACTTCCTGTTATATTCTGGCGGATGGGGAGGGGGGGCATGTAGACGTTACACCCCCTCTGTCATAACCACTCCCTTAGAAGTGGTTGGAAGGACATGAAAATGTCCATGGACAGATTTCCTAAGGGTTACAGTTTAGGGACCCAAGAAGGTGATATTTTGTAAATATATTATTGTCAGGAACCCTTCCAAAAAAAGTAAAAGATCCAATACATTTTACATTTTTAGTTTTTGAGGGTGTAGACCTGTAAAGCCAAATCCCTACCACCCCCATAGTAGTTCTTTGTAGGATGTTGGAAGCGAATGTAAAATTCAAATTCAGCTGAAGGACTTGAAAAGTTCTTTTAAACCACAGAACACTTACAGGACCTGGATTAACCTCAGTTTTATGGTGTAGCATTTTCCTGTTTGCACACCACTGTAGAAAGTGTGGGAGTTATATTAAGGATCTGTTCACGTTACCTGTGAACCTCTGCCTGACATCTACATTGATAGTTTATTGCATAGGCATACAGTTCTATAGTGCACTATTCAGTAAATGAGGCCCCATAGATGTGTATACTCAAGAAGGGAATCGGGTCAATGGAGCTCTCAAAGGCAATGTGAACAGAGGCCAACTATGAGTCAGTGTAATGTTAGGAAGATCTGAAATAGAAAGCTGGTTATGGAGGATGATGTCCTGTTTTTATGCTTACCACACACTATCATTACCTGTTCTCTTCTTCTTATAGCTGACGCCAGTGAGAAGGACCTTTCTGATCTTATTTCAGAGATGGAAATGATGAAAATGATAGGAAAGCACAAAAATATAATTAATCTTCTCGGAGCCTGTACACAAGATGGTAAGTTTTTTTTGTTTTTTTTTTGTTTTTTTTTTTGTACTACTGTAATATTACACTGTAGTTGCAGTGGGGGATCTGGGAGACATAATAGTCCCGATCGGTGAGGGGCCTCAGTGGGGGCCCTTATCATCTATGATTGATTGTTAGTCAGTGACACGCTCTTTAAAGATTTGAAGGACTGTAAATGTAACCTCATTAGGGGCCATAGAGGAAGTGATCTTGTATGATGAAGGCTGAAATATGAAGCAGAGTTGTAAGAAGTTCTCCAAAGTATTGAAGGGAACTCTGGGCAAAACAGGGGCCTTCTTCTTGAATAGTAACCTGTAACTATATCCAGATGGATCTGTCGTATGTTTCTGATTTGATTTTCATCTCTGGTTTTCTAGGTCCCTTATATGTGATTGTAGAATATGCTTCCAAAGGAAACTTACGTGAGTACTTGCGTGCAAGACGACCACCAGGCATGGAATACTGCTACAATCCCAGCTGTGCCCCCGACGAGCTGCTCTCCTTCAAAGACCTGGTCTCCTGTGCCTATCAAGTTGCTCGCGGCATGGAATATCTGGCTTCTAAAAAGGTATTTTAGAAATTCATTTATTTGCTTTTTCGGAATTGACCATTGCAGAGTAGGCGTTTAGTGTGAGAGCTGATGTTACAATTGACTAATCTTCTCGCATCCAGCCTCTGCGTCAATTGGAAGTCATAGATTTCAAATTTTTCCTGCCATGGGGCTACCGTTCGTAGGCACGGGGCCTGGTTCAAGGTCAACAACCCTTCCCCCTCCCCAAACTTTGACATTTTTAATGAACATTTAAAAAGAATCTTTCAGGCCTATTTAGGACTGTAAACCAACTAGAATTTTTTATGGACCTGCGATTTAGGATCCAAAATCAACCTGTTAGAAGTCTGTTTTTATTTTTACTCCACATACAATCTTTTATACTTGCCTAGATGTGAGTCCGATGAGGCACATTGGACTTGCATAAGATGACTTCACGCTGCCGCCTCCTCTCGCGATACAGCAAGTAGAGCCGGGATAATTCCCTGGCTTCATTGCGCATGCGCTGTATCTACAACTGTTGCAGGGTGTACTACTCTGGCTTCACTTGCTGCAAAGCTGAGGCATTGTGGGGAATGAACTATGATATAAGTATCAAGTTTTTTTTTTGTTTGCCTAAGATTCATTCCAGGGCGCTTTGGGACAGTAAACCACTGTTTCATAAGGACCTATGGGTGGTTTAGTGTCCCAAATTGCCCTGACAGGTACCCTTTTAAAGAAATCGTACAAAGTCTTAGAAACAGAAAGTTCAAACCTTAAGGTGGTGAGTGAATGTTTTGGAGCAGATCATTGCATTCATTTCTTCATTTGTAAGAAGTCTTTTGATGCCTTGTGAAGGTTGTCTCTCTACAGCCTCTCGTCCTAAAAATGTCCTCTTCCTTATCTTGTGCAGTGCATTCACAGAGACCTCGCAGCGCGGAATGTTCTCGTCACAGATGATAATGTGATGAAGATTGCCGATTTTGGCCTTGCTCGGGATATCCACCACATTGACTATTACAAAAAGACAACAAATGTAAGTGTTTTCTCAAAATATCTCCTTGGTTTTCATCATTTATAGAAATGATCACTAGAACAGAGTCGCTGTTAAAGTAGCAGCAGACGCTTATGAGAAGAAAAGCCTGCCATGTTGTATGCAACCTACAGGTTTCCCCCCCCCCCCCCCCCCCTATTTTTGCAGATGTCCGTTTTAGGTGACCATATAAATTACAGAAACTTCAACTAAACTTAACAGTTTTGGAAGTTCAGTACCACCCAACCAACTAATGTTTATGGGGTGTCAGATGGAAAAATTGGATTGCTAATACTTATTGAATTTTTAATTATCCTTTACTTTTGTTCTCAATGTAACCAGGATGTGTCTACACACTCAACCGATGTTCATACTATAATCCCAAAGTGTTGCTCCAGAGTTAGGCAAACAAAAACTCCTAAGGCTCCTTCAACTGCCCAGTGGAGGGGGGGGGATCAAACATTGTAGTGAGAAATACTTCTTCTCTCCTCATCTAGTCTCAAAGGGGTTTTCCCACAAAATAAGTCAGGTCATGAGACCGAGACCCCCACAGATCAAGAGAATGTCACCTAATGTATGACACTTGGCAATCTCCACCAGCTCCATAGAGAGGAACAGGGCAGACTGCACATGCTCGACCGGCTGCGTCGGTCATCTCGGGGAGCTTATGAGGAGTTCCTTCACTAAAACCCCCACCAATCAGGAATTTGGCCCCAATCCTGTGGAAAGAGCCTAATTTACTTTGTGGGAAACCCCTTTAAATTATTGTGTTGACAAAGTTTAGCCTTTACACATTTACAGGGGAAAGCAATAGGTTACTGTAATTCTTATAACAATTACCAAAATATTCAATGATCTACAATCTCATGACACACAATGTTTGGTTATAATCTAGCAGGTCTGGTTATTGATTTGTACCTCTTTTAATTTGTTTTTATTATGGTTGTCTCAATGTTTCTTGTAAAGGTTTTATATTGATTTTCTCTCTATTTTTATAGGGTCGTTTGCCTGTGAAATGGATGGCGCCAGAAGCCCTATTTGACAGAATTTACACTCAACAAAGTGACGTGTAAGTATAATTTCAGATGTGTAAGTATAATTTCAGAAGTCATCATTGCGACCCAGGATTAGAGAACTAATATCCAAGTACTTATGGTTGTGGTATTTTTTAGGTGGTCATTTGGGGTGTTGCTGTGGGAAATATTTACACTTGGGGGTTCTCCATACCCTGGTGTCCCTATGGAAGAACTGTTTAAGTTACTGAAGGAAGGACATCGGATGGACAAGCCCACAAATTGCACCAATGAGTTGTAAGTATCGGATTTTTATAGTCCATTATTTTATATATTTTCTCCATATTAATGGAGGTACCTACATGCTACTGTAAAGCTGTGTACTCAATTACAACTATTATAGATTTATAATATAATTTTTCTAAAATTGTTTGCCCCATTACTTCTTAATTAACTGTATTTTCCACACTAAATTATATACACAGTCCATGACTTAAGGATACCCAAGTTACAGACAACCCCCAGTTACAAACGGGCCTCTCTGGCCATTGTGACCTCTGGTGAATGCTGGTAATTTACTGAAATTTAGCCCCAGGTTGTATTGTCCAACATTAGAGTTATTAACGTTGTCTGCAATGAAGCATTATAGTTAATCCTTTGTTCCCATTCCCAAAAATTTGGAAAGTCCAATAGTCACAAGGGCAAAAAAAATATTTTGTCTGGTGTCACACTTGAAAAATATACCAGTTCTGACTTGCTTACAAATTCAAATTAAGAACCAATCTAGTTCGTAACCCAGGACTGCTTGTATATAATTTTAATTGACATACTTGGTCAAGAGGCTGGAGTAGACCATTAGAACATCAGATTCTGACATTCACGTCTTGCCTGAGATTTTTGGGTGGAAATTTAAGGATAAACTCTTCACCAGGATTCATTCAGCTCCTTAATGGTGCCTTTTGTTCTGTTTTCTCAGATACATGATGATGAGAGATTGCTGGCATGCAGTTCCCTGTCAGAGACCTACCTTTGTACAACTGGTTGAAGATCTGGACCGGATTGTGGCCCTAAGCTCTAACCAGGTAATGGATGTCTGTCAGTGTGCGTAGTGGGATGTGAATGAACAGTATCTGATCTGTAGGTTGCATTTGGGCATATTTAACTGATGTCCCCTTTTGTTTGTCCTCTAGGAGTACCTTGACCTTGTCATGCCAGTCAGTCAGTATTCTCCATGTTTCCCAGATACACGAAGCTCCACGTGTTCATCAGGGGAAGATTCCGTTTTTTCTCATGATCCTTTACCAGATGAACCATGTCTTCCCAAATATGCTAATGGAGGACTTAAAAAGCGTTGATCTCCTATTCCTAGGTCATAATCTTGGTTGATGGACACTTGGTTTTATGCATTCCTGAATAAGAAAAAAACATTCAACCTACTTCTCAATTTCCAAGACCTAATGGACCATTTGAGCCTACGTCTTTTTAGTCATACCTCATGCATGGATGGAACTTCTTATACTTCAGATGTCTGAAATGGAAACCAAACCCAAGTATTACTTAACTTATGGCTAGTGCACTCTTATCAGTGTCGACACCAGACTGTCTGAATATCTCATCGGTTCAACATTTAGACGTTTTTGTGGCAAAACTTGTGACCTCACCTTATGTATTCAGATTTTCAAGCACGTTCACTTGCCATCTTGGTCTTCAACTTTCAAGTCTGCATAGATTTATGATCTGGAGTCTGTTCGATGCATATTTTCTACAATATTAAGAGCTTGTCTTAGCCGTGAAGAAGATACAACTACCGTTGACCATGTTCTTTGGCCAGAAAAGTTGGCTTAAGGTCTTGCTGAAGAAGTCTCTCCATGGCTCTGTCCACTGTTGGTTGAACTAGATCCACTGATAAGGATGCCACTATTCTTCACCTATTATGAATGCGTCATGTCTTAATAAATTGAAGGAATGTTAAAGCACCTACCACCAATGGACTGTGCTCAAATCTTGCACACCGATTTTATTGAATATTAAATGAAATTCTGCTGGCCAGCTATCGGTACGGTGTATTTTCCTGTTTTGCCGCTGGTTTTCTTGATTGGCCAATTTTAGAGCTCTTATTCATAAGCCTCTGGGTTGTGTAGCCCTATTAGAAAAATAGCTCAGACCTACAACTGGGGGCAAAGTTCCAGAATAAAGGCCTAGATCGGATTATCCTGAAGACATGGGGGGGTGTTTTTTTTTTTTTTTTTTTTTTTACAGGTTTCAAGCTAATTATGTAATATAAATATGGGCAGCAGAATGATAAATGCTTTCCTTCTGTATATAGCTAGATATTGTATAAATATGAATTATATATTTACATGTCTTTTTAAGAAAAAAAATATTATGAACTATATACCAGTTTGGTAGTAAATTGGCTGGTAGCTCTCAGTTGCTATAAACGAGAAAAAAAAAAATCATATATTTTGCTATGTTTTCAGTTTGTATTTTTTTAAATTATGTTCTAAAACTTTCTTATTTCCAGTACAAGTCCCTTAATAAAGAGATTCGGCTTCATTTCATATTTTTTATATATGGTTTCAAATTGGTTATTGTTGGCCTACTTCTGTAGGTCATTTCTTTTTGTTTTAATTTTACTTTATTTTATGCTTTTTACTTTTTTATATTATCGTAACGGTACTGGAGGTTGAAGTTGCCTTCAAATCGGCTCTTAGAGCACCCAGATCATGTGCTCAGATGTCATGAGATGAGAAGAAGGAAAGAGAAACGGGTGCGCTGACCTCGTGAAGTAGTAATGGTAATAAAATAGATAGATATGATAAAACTTAGCCGCTCACCTGAGGGCATAAACATATGCACATTTAAGAATGCCACGCATCGGCAGCCCGTGGTCCCTTGGCGTCTGCAAGTTCCGTACCAGTCAGCGGAGTGGCAGAGTGATAGGTGGAGATTTCCTGTGGAGGTGATAAGGGTTGTGTCGATAATTTTTTTTACTTTTATATTATATACTTATAAAATGTGCTTAGCCTTTGAGATGGTCACATAGTCCATAAAATTGGTCTAACCTGCCCATTTCGATCAACAAAGTCACTTCCTGACCCCACTTCTAGAAGATGGCAGCAGAAAGAAGGATTGTGCAGTTAGACTTCAAAATGTCTGTTTCTTTAGTTTTTAAGGGAGGTAATCCATCTCGAGTGGAGCCTTGCAAGGGTTATCTTCTTCCTCTAGAGCACACATGCAATCCATGTGTATAGAAAAGACCTAACGAATCATGGGGTGGGCTAGAGTCATACTGGGATGTTCCCTCTAGGCTTCATGTTCCATAGTTCAGGTACATCGTCACAAGCCTCACAAGCATCTGCTAAAGGTGAGCTTCTTTTTCACCCCCTGTCCATTTGTAAGAAGTGTTCTTGGTTCTTTATCATCTTGATTCTCCCACAGCAATTTCCTGATCACCTCAATATTTGGCAATTTGCTCAAACTTTGTGTAAGGGGAGTTGTAACAATAATGTAGATGGTGAAGCTTTTCAACGTGTCTTAGTAACCTTCTCCGAGAGAGTAGAATGAAGTACAGAAAGTCCAGTCATAAGGAAGTGCCTTGTGGAGAACCTAGAAGAAGGAAGAGGTATGAGGTCCTTTATTGACGGTATGAGGTCCTTTATTGACGGTATGAGGTCCTTTATTGACGGTATGAGGTCCTTTATTGAATGACCAGTGTGGGTCCTTTATATGAGAAAGTCGAGTGTGGGGTAATACTGAATACTCCTTTATTGAACTGAAGTTCATGCTTATTCCTGCACTCTATGATCTCACAAGCCTGATGGGGTAATTGATGGAACATTGTCCTTATTTGTATCAGCAGTATCTTCATTGATTCTGAATATTATCATTATGATCATCTTTGGTTTGTTGAAACTTTGCCTTTCTTGGATGTACACATTCGGATGGTAAGTGATTGGCCCATGGGGAACTGGCATCCAGCACTACATGGCCCCACATAACATATAGGCCTATGGTATTTGCCATATTGCCGTAAAGTTTGGAGAACGACCAAGATGGCGTGTGACCTGAAATAAGAGAAGCACAGTGCAAGTGGCTACACCATGAGCCAAATGTTTGCTAGTGTATCCTCCAGAAACCACAAAGGTACAAGTAATACAAAATAGTCCTTTTTGACACCTGGGGGCCCTCATGAGATAATTGTGTGATAGGTCGCCTCCTGGTTTTTTCAATAACTGTGGTAGCCAAAGCCAGCAACCATCTTGGTTGATACCTCAAGCTTCCTTCCCAAAGATTATAACCCTACTATTGCCATAAAATTATAGTTTGGAAATAAGTCAGTCAGGAGCTTTTCTGAGATTTGGCAAAATTCCCAAATAATTGGGGGGAAAAGGGTACCCCATAGTTGTAGTATGGGCTCTCCAGTCTCTTGTACTTCTAGCCTCTTTTGGACTGGAAATATGTCATATACACATTGCATGTGATGGATGACCAATCTTGGTGGAATGAAATGTCACATGACTGCTGACATGGCCGGCTCCAGGTTTTAGTAGGCCCCTGGGCAACAGAGCCTTAGTGGGCCGCCCTCTGGTGGGCACACTGCCTCCTCTCCCCCTGCGGACACACTGACCCCCCCCCCCTCTGGGAAAAAAAACCCCACCTGAGCAGCGCGTGCAGCTGCCTTCTTTCTACGGCCTGGGCCTCCCGTACGCGCCGGCACTGAAGCCGGCACACGTGATCTGATGATGTCACCATGTGCGCCGGCTTCAGAGCCGTTGCATAACGTGCAAAGCTTCAGGGGAATCGGGACAGGTGAGTTTTGGATTCTGCCTCTATGCTGCACTCCCGACAATCGCAGCATAGAGGCAGAAAAGTCATCGATCCGGATGGTGATCATTTGTACCAGTGTCTTATGGCGACACTGGTACAATTGATCCAGGGGCCCGAGTGGGCCCCTCCAGTACCCCGGGGCCCCGGGTTGGCCAGGTGATGGTGCTGGGCCTGACTGCTGAGACCAGAGATTGGCTCATCATTGGTCATGTGACCAAGCTCTCTGGCTCAACGAGAGCGCTACCGCTAGAGATACGGGATGTCCTTCTGAGA
Source organism: Engystomops pustulosus (assembly GCF_040894005.1). Taxonomy (NCBI): domain Eukaryota; kingdom Metazoa; phylum Chordata; class Amphibia; order Anura; family Leptodactylidae; genus Engystomops; species Engystomops pustulosus. The sequence goes on along the minus strand of NC_092414.1, from coordinate 195,565,070 downwards.
AGTGCGGTATCCTTTTTTTTTTTTTTTTTTCCTATTTTTACACAAAACCTGTCCAATACCAGGATTCCCATCTGAATGCATACAATCCCATATACATGTATCACCATATTCCAGAATGACTGCAGTACACAATTTAATCACAGGCTGGTTGTGTTACGTTTTCTAGCAACACTAGAATTCATCACTTCTAAAAATTTTGGAAACTGAGAAGTAAAAATGGAAAATGTGAGTAATTTGTCTATAAATAGTCATAATGTCATCTCTAGCAGCGATGCAGAAAATAGTCTTTTGCTGGCATTTGGCGTTGGGATGGTTGATCAGGTAGAGGATAGACAGCAGTGGGAGGGGATGAGGTGTATATTTTCCATGAGCTAACCGGGCTTAATGAGTCATTTAGTTTTCTATGGACTCCTCTGGAAATTGCAGAGGCGCACTTGTTTTGCTGGGTCTAATTAAAGCTGTGGGTAGACGGCATAACACCATAAATAATCCGCCTGCACCACATAAAATAAAAGAAATGCCTTTTGCATTGATCTTTTATCATGATCCATTAGAATGGAGCCTGATCTGTCACGGTACACTTCCTGCCACATCTGAGCACATTATGGCATCGGTTATGGAGATGACTGCCTGTGCGGGTCGAGGGTGTGAAGGTGATGTATAACACAGGATCAGATATTTAAAGGGATTATCTGCTATAGGTTGAAGATTCCCTTTAATGATTATAAAAGAAGCTTTTTCAGACATGCTATGGGACCCACACAGTTAGGGGGCCAGTCCATCTGACCTGATACTAAAGAATGTGTACTATTATATACATATTATCCTGCACCTTGTACAGCATAATATATATATACTGTATTTGGCACTGTATATGTGTGATGTGTACATGCTCTATATTTTTGTGACTATATAAATGCGTGTGTGTATGAGTGAAGAGCGGTTTATGGTCGCACAGTGGCTCAGTGGTTAGCACTATATCCTTACAGCGCTGGGGACCTGGGTCCAAGTCCCATCCAGGTCCCATCTCCGGGTCCACCGGTTAACTCCCACACTCCAAAACATACTGGTAGGTTGATTAGATTGTGAGCCCCATGGAGACCGATTTGGCAAGCTTTTTGCACTGAAGGGTAACCTGTGTGCGCTATATAAATAAAGGAATTATTATTTATGTATATAGATATATAAATGTGTGTGTATATATATATAATGTGTATATGTGTGTATATATATTACACTCATATATGAGTGTAACATGTATATTTTTAAGCGGGATGGAGGCCCCCATTCAGAAGTCTGCTATGGGGTTCTACCTCTCCTAGTTACGCACCAGGTACCATGATATTCAAAGACCCAGCAATAGATACATAGGGGAAGATTTATCATCAAGTTTCTGAGGTAAAACTGTGTTAGTTGCCCATGGAAACCAATCAGAGCTCAGCTTTAATTTTATAAACAGCTGTGGCAAAATGAAAGCTGAGCTCTGATTGGTTGCCATGGGCAACTAGAACACTTCTGCTCTAAGAGACTTATGATAAATCTCCCCCATAGAATTTATTACAGTATGGAAGGGAAACCTGGAGTAAATATTTCCTGCAGGGCCTCCACAGGAAGAAAAAAGCATTACACAATTCTTGCTACAAATCAACAGGCTATAAATGAATGCAGAACTGATGGGGGCCATCCATAGAAACAGAAGTTCTGTGGGAAAAAAGTTTGTTGCTAGTTCACTGAAGTGCTTTATTCTCATCCGCATAGGTCAAGACTTAAAGGGGTTGTCTGCTTTACCTCATGTTGTTTTTTGTAGTGTTTGGGTGGTTTCACATTTTGCGCTTGTTTTCACATCTGTGATTTTTCACTGAACCAATTTTGGCCTATGGGCACATTAAAGATTGGCTTTCTTTTCCTGGCTTACTGTACCATTGTTTTTAAAGGGTTTTCTCACTCTTCAGTTTTTTCCAGTGATCATTGGTCAGTTTAGAACCTGTTCTTTTTGTGTTTACGGACAACATTGGATCAGTGGAAAAAACTGGTGTGTGAAAAAAAAAAACCATTGAGTAGAATGGTTCACTAAGGCATCAGTGAAAAATCTGTATATGTCTATAAGACAAGATGGGTTCAATGAAAGTGTGTGTGTGGGGGGGGGGGGGGGCAGGATCTGAGGTAATTTACCAATATACATCTATAAATAGTTCTGCTCCGCTTTCTTGATATCTAAATTGGAGCTGCCAGTCTTTTACTTCATCATTTTACCTCATGTCTTTTACCTCATCATTTTACCTCAGGTCTTTTACCTCATCAGCCAGACATTCCTGCCCATAAAATGGCTGCAGAGGGAGGGTCATGTGATCTGTATTTGACGATTGTTCATGGATAGTTAGAGATCACATGACCCTCCTTCTGCGGCCATTTTATGGTCAGGAATGTGTGGCTGATGAGGTAAAACACAGGAGGCTTCACTTTACATATCAAGAAAGCGGAGAACTATTAATAGATGTATATTGGTAAATTACCTCAGATCCTGCATCCCGACATTTACACACACATTACACAAAACATGACATAAAGTGACCAACCCCTTTAAGCTCCTGATGGCTGATGTATAGATATTCAGCAAGTCTAGTTTTCATGGCAGATGTAGCACATGTAGGTTTTCTATTTCTGGTATCACCTTTACAATTCATTAACAAGGTAAATTTGTGTACAAGGAGTCTTTTATAAATAAATCATTCTTTATATAGCAGCATTTTGTTACTGTGTTAGAAACAAAATGAGACATTGCAGACCAATAAAATAGTAATTAGTTTGAAGGCAATGTCCACTGTTTTATTTTCTATATTGTTTTCATTACCCTTTGCACCAGACAGTTTGCATGTATTGTTACACATTGGCTCCCTTGCTCCTCTCTTGCTAAAATCCATCTGATTAAGGTTTAGACAGTCAACTCCCTTTGTTCCTCATGTAGGAGCCTCAGCTACAGGTTACAGCCAGCGGTGGATTAAGACCACGATGGGGCCGGGGCTGTATGAATATTACAGCTACAAGTCTGGAATCACTTTCTATATGTGGTTCTAGAATCAGATTCTTGGGGAATGAAGGATGTGCCCCTTTTGTCTGCTTTCAATCTTAGGTTTCAGGACCTTTGGAGGACCTCCAAAGGTCCTGAAATAGCTCTTGTGTACATGTGCATTGAGAGCATGAAGAGATGTACAGTACTAGGATTTTAAGGGTGATGGTCCTTCTTGGTATATAATTTGGTGGGTGGTATGGGTGGTCATGGGCCCCCTAGAAGGTTTGGGCCATGGGCTTTATAGCAAATCCTGCTAATCACCCCCCTCAGCCCCACATCCTCAAAGTAGGCAACTCATTCTGATAAAGGTCAACGATGCTCATCTCTCAGCCACACCACCTTCCATCTCACAGCAGGTACTGCAGTCTTATACAACTCAATGCTTCTCCCCTCTTTCAGCCCCACCACCTCACAGCATTCAGCTCACTCTGAGGCTCAATGCTGCTCGCCTCTCAGCCACACCTCCCTTGATCTCACAGCAGCAGACAGCTCACTCTGATAAAGCTCAATGCTGCTCACCTCTCAGCCACACCTCCCCGATCTCACAGTAGACAGCTCACTCTGATAAAGCTCAATGCTGCTCACCTCTCAGCCACGCAGTTTCCCATCTCACAGCAGACAGTTCAGTCTGATTCAGCTCAATGATGCTCACCTCTCAGCCACACCTCCTCCGATCTCACAGCAGACAGCTCAGTCTGATACAGCTCAATGATGCTCACCTCTCAGCCACACCTCCCCCGATCTCACAGCAGACAACTCACTCTGATAACAAATGTTGCCCACCTCTCAGCCACACCTCCTCCCATCTCACACCAGACTGCTCAGTTTTATACAGCTCATTATTGCTCACCTCTCAGCCACACCAATCTCAGCAGAATCCCCAGTGTTTGATAAAGTAAGTCCTGCTGCTCTCTGGAATCAGCCTTACCTCCCTACCTTCTCAAAGCAAACAGCTTAGTGTGATATATCAAGTTCTACTGTTCCTCTCCCTCAACCAGGCATCCGGCCATGGCAGGGAACACCCTGTGGCCAAACATTGAATGTAGAAGAAGCTGCAATTTGGCAATTATGATTTGTGAATGCATGATAAGAAAATCTCACTGCAAAACAGCTTTGCGCATCTTAATTTATTACAGGAACCTGGTAACATGTGTTTACTTATCTCTCTTTTATATAGTTGTCCGTAACCATTAAACATTAGGGAGGAGGACTTAGAATTGTATCATCTTCGACCATCCATACAGGTTTAGTTGGGTCCCATTTGTACAAGGATTTTCTGCCCTAGAAGCAGCTTTATTTAAATACATGGAATGAAAACATAAAACAGTGCTAGAAATACAGCTCCAGTGTCTGTGTAGTGGCCAGTCCTGGGAACTGCAGCTGATATCCAATCCAAGTGAATGGGACATAAATATCATCACCTTCAAGAAGCCTTTGTATGTCTCCATTTAATCACGTAAGATCTTACAATGTATGATAATCATAAGAATAATGCTTTCCTTTACTCTCACCAAAGCATCAATGGGCTGTCAATCATCCATCATCTAGTATATTCATAATGATCCTATTATCAGGCCCTAGGAAGACCATTCCTCAGGGGATATGAAAGAAAACACCTGTAACGTCTCGACACAATTGCCTCCAGTTTGTATATTAAGAAGACGGATAGCGCTGAACGTGCTTACTATGTAAATGTGGCTGGTGAATGGTCAGTCCCGTATGATAATCTGGATGACTTCATATGATGAACGATCCTCCTCTAAGAGCCACAAACAGCATATAAACAGCTTATTTACTATGTCCCCCCACCTCCCGCACCGGCAGTGATCGTAAATTATCGTAACGACTAAGTGATTATGTCTGTAACATTAAGGAGCTTATATATCACCACGTCCCGAGCCTCATAAGATAGACACGCACTAAGTGAGGCCATAATACAAGATTCATGGAAAAGCCTTTCTGGAAGAAGCTTTGGACCGAATGTGCAATTGTTCTCCTGGCCAAAATTTGTCATGTATCAATGAAAGATTTTGTGTTTCATCTGGCAAATTGTCAAGGCCTTTAGATCTTTAGATATTTTTTTTTTCATTGTAGGATATTACTTGCTGTCAATGGATTAAAACATGTCAAGTCTTGCTCTAGACTTAACTAGAAGACAGCGGGGTCCATTACAAACTTTTTAAAGCCCCTCCAAAGAAGTTACACCAGTCCTCTAACTCTTGCTGTTGACCACTTACTTGTTGGTATCCAGCACAGAGCAATAGTTACTGCCTCTATGGTTGCTATTATGTGGGGAATCCTCAAGTTCCTCTTGGCCGGCTGTAGGGTTCCCTGTTTTTAAGCAGTGGGTCCAGCCAACTCCCCAACATCTCCAGTGTTGGTTACTTTGACTCCACCAGGAAGAGGAGTCGAATGGTAGAGTAGGATGCTCATTACTTTCTCAATATATTATCCAAACAAAATCAAAATGATCTAGCTGAGAACATCAACCCTAATTTAAGTCATACAATAGAGTGAAACTGTCAGAAACTGTGCATGGGTACTATTATAGGTCCTTTGGTGACAGTGGGCATAGCAGACCCTGTGACATGTGCCATGTTGGTTACCTCTTGTTTTGCCACTAGGCAGCACACTAAAGGAGGTTGCAGCACAAGCGAGCACATCCACCCAAGACCACATTTCCACCATTGAGGTGGTAGGTAGCAGGTAAGGATGTATAGTTTCGGGAGTAGGACAGGTTTGACTGTAGAAAGTAGCCTTGATGACCTTTAATAACATTATCTAGTCTCATAAGCACTTGTAGAAATTCAAGAAGAGAGAATGTAACAGCCAGAGTACTTTATGCCAATAATTTACTTTAATTATCTATCAATCTTACAAAAGATGGCTTAGAAGCCTATGGCAACGACCATGAATGCTACAGTTATACCACTTCTGACAAGTCCAAGGTCTAGCTTGGAACCTCAACCATATCATGAGAAAGAGCCAAACGGCTAGATCCTATGTGGCCTAACTTGCCCTCCAACATCTCCAGTGTTGGTTACCTCTTGAGTATGTAGAGTAAGTACCCTGCACTACCCCTTGAGGATGTTCTCCTCCATGCGTGCTTCTCCAATATGAAACTTGGGCTGCACTTAGGTGGTGCTCAGCTTGCAAATATAACGTAGAAGAAGTAATACTAAATCAAAGAAAATATGAAGCGGCCCTCACCAAGTTCGTGTGAAAGTTTATTAGGACCAGCAGAGTGATAACATGGACAGACTGCAGACCTTGCCGCGGTCTGCAGTCTTTCCATGTTATCACTCTGCTGGTCCTAATAAACTTTCACACGAACTTGGTGAGGGCCGCTTCATATTTTCTTTGATTTAGTATTGGTTTACCTCTTGGATTGTGTCAGCAACATAATATAGGGTGTAGAGCGGCACGTCTGAGACCATATGCCCACCGTAGCAGTGGCTTGTAGAAAGTCAAGAAGAGAACAAGAGGAAACAATTGTACTTTTTCGTAAATTACTTTTTATTGGGTTTTTTCAAAGATAAGTTTACAAACATCTTTTTGTCGAAACAATTGTACTTTGATTACAGAGGTCTTTTGGTAGCCATCATGACTAGGACCCCTAGTTATAAGAAGAATCCTAAGAAGTATAAGGGTCAGATGAGAACCTCAACTCTAAATAAAACCATGGAAAGAAGGAAATTGTGAATCTTCTGGATATAACTTGTAGCCTGGTACTTCTCACATAGTGGAGACAGTTCGTAAATGATGTCCAGAAAGTCCCAGTCCGAGTATATTATCCGTTTATAGATAGATCTATACTCATTGCTACAGTATACAGCGTGTGCTTTTTCATTGATAGTCTCTTTACATTTACAGCAGAATCCAAAGAATCACTTATCTGCCAAATGCTCCAGGGTTTTTCCGAACTAAAATTGGGACCTACGCCATTTAGCAATTCCTTCAGAACAGCTGCTGAAAGCACAAAGCCGCTTCCTCTCTGCGGCACACAGCGCACATTCTCTTGCCCGTTACACCTTGTCAGCAAGTCTCTAGGTTTTCCTTATAGCAAAAGATCATTAACAGGTTTCCAGACTGAGCCTGAAAAGTCTGAGCTCATAAATCTCACACACAAACCCAACAAAGTATAAAAATCGTGTCATATCCTCTGGTGGGTGGCGAGTGATCAAACCTGAGACCATCAGATTTCTGCGGTGTATAGAGGAGTAACGTGCTGCAGCCGGTGAGATGGAGCTGGTATATGAATGAAGCAAAGTGTTGTATAATATCTGGCACTAGTACTGGAAAAGTCCTCCTAAATATTGGATACTTTGCGACTACTTTAAACGCATCAGGACCTACAAACATGAACCCAGTCCTGCTTATTTGGGATTAGCGATGGAGAATTTCATTTGACCACTTTAATATCTATATATGTACATTTATACATGGATCTTTTTAATTTTTTTAACTTAAAGCCCACTTTGGACGGGTCTGCTCCTTTACCCTACTTTTTGATAGTTGGAAAGGATGACTAGATGAGTCTGCAATGGAGGGAGAGACAACAGAGAAAGTCCCAGCACATGGGATTATGAGTAGTGGGGGTCCAGATAAAATACTTTACAGGCAGTCCCCGGGTTATGTACAAGATAGGGTCCGGAGGTTTGTTCTTAAGTTGAATTTGTATGTAAGTCGAAACTGTATATTTTATAATTGAAGTTCTAGACAAATTTTTTTCTTTTGCCCCAGTGATAATTGGAGTTTCAAAATTTTTCCTGTAATTGGACCAAGGATCATCAATAAAGCTTCATTACAGACACCTTACAGCTGATCATTGCAGTCTGGGACTATAGTAAAGCACCCAGAGAGCTTCACCAAAGGTCACAGTGGGCAGAGGGGTCCGTCTGTAACTATGGGTTGTCTGTAAGTCGGGTGACCTTAAGTAGTGGGACCGCCTGTACATTACACTATCTTGGGCAATTGGGGACAGGTCCATGATTTTGGGAAGTTAGGAGCAGTGGGAACGAGAGAGCAATGATGAGACAGACGGCCTTCTGAAGAAGAGAGAATGGGGCTCCCACCGTGAAGATGCCAAACCCAGCAGAACGGGAGTATCGTTTATATAGTCGGACACCAGTGGCGTAACTAGAAGCTGATGGGCCCCAGTGCAAAGACTGTGCCAGGCCCCCGACTATAATGTATGGTTTATAGTAATAGTCTTCTCATATGGGAAAGTGACACCATAAGGGCCCCCCAAACCTCTTGGGCCTGGATGCGACCCTGTCAGACACATTGTAACTGTGATGTTTTAGGGACAACCAGGCATCCTTCGGGACAAAAAGCAGTCTCTATTACTCCTGACATGACACCGTAGAGATGGCGGCATATGCGGTGGCCACAGTGTGGTGGCTGCCCCCTTTCTCAAAACCCCCACAAGACCACTGTTGATGAAAAACAAAGATCAAAATGGTTACGGAGCTTCAAGGATATAATTCTACTCCTTTGTGGAACAACCCAGGGTTGCTGGGACTATTTAAATTACTGATCATGGGATCAGTATGGGGTCCTTTCAACCAGAGGGGGCAGTTCCGCCACTGCTTTCAAAAACTCCAAACTGTATCTGACATCCCTCACTCTAGGTTTTACCAGTATCTCCAATTATGACCAGGTCTCTCCTCGTAGTTCCCAAATCCCAAATGGCTTGGTAGGTAGATCGCAAGAGGCTACTCGTGCGTGGAGCAGCCGCGCTGTGTAGCCTCAGCTACAGGTAAATTTGCATATTAGGGCATTACACGCAGGCCCTGTACTTTATTCGGTGCTGCTCCGGCTCCGTGTCTCCGCGCGGTGCTGTCGCATGCACCGTGACGTCAACTGCTTGCTGACATCATAGTGTGCTCACCGCCATCAACACAGACTATGATGTCAGCAAGCGGCGGAAGTCATAGTGCGTGCGACCGCTCCCGACTCCCTTAAATTTAAAGAGAACCTATCAACAGGTTTTACCTTACTAAACTACCAGCCCTACAGGTTGGGGATGAAATGTCCTTTCTAGAATTCCCTCTTATTGTATATGTGAAACCACCATCTCCACCAAAGTCAAATATGACTCTTCTGACCTAACTTTCATATTGAATGAAGTTTAGTGGTTGCGGGGGGGGGGGGGGGGTCCCTTTAGGGGCCTCTATCGTTTGTTCTATAGCACCTAGGGACAGTTCCCGCTAATTTGTAAAAGGCCTATTTTCTGTATGTCCAGTTCTGTAGATCACAGTACCATAAGCTTGATGGGATCTGAAAGATGATTCTTATCTTTAATATGTCACAAAAAGCATGTTTCTAGGTGCTATAGAACGGAGGTTTCTTGAAGTGACATTTCCCAACCAAACATTAAACTTGACTCATCTCATGTGAAAATGGGATGAGAAGAGTCATATTTGCCTGAATTTGTTGGAGATTTTTTTTATAGGTAAATGGGTCAGATTTAAAATAAAAGAGGGGAATAATAATTAATAATCTTTATTTATATAGCGCCATCATATTCCGTAGCGCTCTAGAAAGGACTTTTCATCCCCTACCTGAGGAGGTTGGTAGTTTAGTGGGGTAAAACTCAGTGACAGGTTTTCTTTAAAGTTCATTTTCCCAGTCTTGCAGCATAAGAGCATAAACATAATAAGGCACAAAAATAATAAAGTTATGGTTAAACTTCTCTGGGCTACTAACGGTCAGAACTTCTTGTTTATTTGCTATTGGGCTCCAAGGTACCAATCAAGGAAGCGAGAAGTGTGTGAGGTATCATCATTATCAACATGTTTATTTGATGGGTACTATTGGCAGGCTCCTTATGGTAAGGCCTGGTTTGGACACTGCCTCCCATCAAAACCTATTGGCTCCCAAATGGTTGTTTTTGACTTTTTTTTTTAGAAATATAACTTTTTTCCTGATGTTGCTGTGTGAGGTCTTGTTTTTTTTTCTATTACTGGGTCAAGCCAAGCAGATTGTAATTGTCTTAGTTTTAAACTAAAAGAACAAGAAGGCCTCCCCCATAATGACCATCAATTGTAACAACCTACCCCTGAGGTTGAAGTTACTAGTTGCCCAACTGTGACAAAAGTGCCATATATATATAACACTTAATAAATAAAGTTTATGATATGTCAAAGGAAAGTGCTTCTTTCTCCACAAGCTGTGGCTTCTGTCCTCCTCCCTTCTTTTTTTACTCATCTGCTTTTCACTAGGAAGTTTTTGTTGAATTCCTTCTCACTTGCTAGACAGACAGAATCTCACTGAGGTATCAGATTACATAGAAGTCAATGGAGAGGGGAGAGGATAGAGAGAGTCCCAGCAGTTAGGTTTCCTCCTACCCTGTTTCCCCTAAAATAAGACATCCCCCGAAAATAAGACCTAATACAATTTTGTTTAGGCTTAGAAATATAAGGCCTCCACTGAAAATAAGACCTAGCGGCAGTCATTGCAGCTGCTCCCCCCACAACATACATTAGTATTAGGAAATCTTATAGATGCTGCAGAAGGTTGTGACATGGGGAAGAATTCATGGAATTAAATCACAGGCTGTTGTGCTGCAAATTTGATAACAGCAGCCACCAGGATAAGAAGGGTCATTGATGGAAAGTGCTTTTACCCAAACATGAGAGACTGGGGCCAATGATTCTAATGGAATCACAAGAAATACAGCATGAAATTCAGAGTTTGGAGAGTTATAAGGATGTTGGAGAAGTTGATTTTTTGTTCAATAATTAATGTAAATTCTTGTTCATGGAAAAATAAGACAACCCCTGAAAATAAGACCTAGTGCCTCTTTAGGAGCAAAAATGAATATAAGACACTGTCTTATTTTCGGGGAAACAGGGTATCAGCATAGGGTGGACAGCAAATTAAAGGTGAGAGTGAAACACAGCAGCTAGGTCCCTTCCCACCAGCGCAGGGTGGACAGCAAATTAGAGGATGTGATGAGTCACAGCAGCTAGGTCTCCTCCTGCCAGCAAGGGTGAACATTACAATAGAAGGGGAGAGTGAGTCACAGCAGCTAGGTTTCCTCCTACCTGCAGAGGATAGACAGCAAATTAGACAGGGCAACCAAGTCACAGTCGCTAGGTCGAGTGACAGTAGCTATGTATTCACCCATCAGCAAAAGGTGGACAGCAATTTTAGATGGAGCGAGTGAGTCAAAGCAGTTAGGTCTCCTCCTAACAACATAGAGTGGACAGCAAATTAGAGGAGGTAGTGAGTCACAGCAGTAAGGTCACCTCCGACCAGCTTAGAGTGGACAGCAAATTAGAGGAGGTAGTGAGTCACAGCAGTAAGGTCACCTCCGACCAGCTTAGAGTGGACAGCAAATTAGAGGAGGTAGTGAGTCACAGCAGTAAGGTCACCTCCGACCAGCTTAGAGTGGACAGCAAATTAGAGGAGGTAGTGAGTCACAGCTGTTAGGTCACCACTAGAGATGAGCGAGCACTAAAATGCTTGGGTGCTCGTTATTCGAGACAAACTTTTCCCGATGCTCGAGTGCTTGTCTCGAATAACGAAGTCAATGGGAGATTCGAGCATTTTTCAAGGGGACCAAGGGTCTGCACAGGGAAGCTTGGCCAAACACCTGGAAACCTCAGAAAATGATGGAAACACCACGGAAATGGACAGGAAACAGCTGCGGCTTAATCGCACCATTTTGCCAAAATTATGGGCAACAGCATGGCCATGACAGAGTGACCGAATGAGGCTAGATAGCATCTAAAACATCCAATAATTGACCCTGACACTAAAGGGGACGGCATGCAGAGGCAGCGGCAGCAGTAGCAGGCTAGAGAGTGTCATGGCGACATACCCCAAATGGACTCAGGCTTCAAACCAATTTAAAAAATTCCTTTAGGCGAGGATAACGTGTAGCACTGTATGAATCAGTATTTTGCCTGGTTAAGGCGGCAGAGAAGAACCAAAGGAGGTGCGCAAGAAGCATTGATTTCCTACGGTATATTTAGTCGATAACACAGCATGGTGGCGACATAGTGACCGAGTTCCATAACGTATCTGGTGAAACACTCAAAAAATGAGCCTGACAGCTCGTTTGATAAGGGGACGACATGTGGACTGGAGAGACTTCCATGATTAAGAGTGACAGTATGGGGCATCATGCATGGATGCCTCTGAGGCTGCCTAATCTTGGGATGGAGCTGGCAGTCCGCTGCCAGGCGAGCTTTCGCCTGTCCAAGCCCCTGTCTCTCGGCTCCTCCCCACCCAAAATGGGCCTGGGGGCCATAAGCGTTTACTTTGAAAAAAGTATAATTTTCAAAGCAGGCGGGGGCTACAAACAGCACTTCTAAGAACCTTTTGTATAAGATCAAGTGTAGTACTGTTCTTATAAGTAATTGGCTTGGTTATGGTGGGTGAGGGGAATGTAAACAGATGCGCAAGAAGCGCTGAAATAATATGATAAAAGTTTGCCAGTATATTTTATGGATAACACAGCAGGGTGGCGACAAAGTTAACAAGTAGTTAACATGTAGAAGCCATGAAAACAACCCAAAATTCTGCCTGACACAGCTCATTTGCTAAGGGGACGATGTATGGAGGCAGCTATATGGACGACTTTGGGAGGCAGCTATGGAGATGATGTGTGGAGGTAGCAATGGAGACAACGTGTGGAGGCAGCTAAAAAGACGATGTGTGGAGGCTGCTATGGAGACAATTAAATTTGGATAGTGCCTGTATGTGGCAGTCCAAAAAAGTTTTCAAACCAGAGGAGCAGGTAGGTGGTCCTCCAGAAAAATTAAATAGATTGAGTGCTTGTATGTGGCAGTCCAAAAAAGTTTTCAAACCAGAGGACCGGGTGGGTGGCCCTCCAGAAAAATTAAATACATAGAGTACCTGTATGTGGCACTCCCAAAAAATCTTTAAAACAGAGGACCGGGTAGGTAGCCCTCCAGAAAAACGAAATAAATAGAGTACTATAGCTAGAGCCAGTTGGCCCTGGCAAAAAATAGCCAGTTTTCTCTGCTTTAGTGTACAAAGAGGAGGAGAAGGAGGACAATGAGGAGGAGGAGTGCATACATTATTCAGGTTGAGCTTCTTTCACCTGGTGGAGAATGGAAATCCTGAGAAATCCAGGCTTTATTCATCTTGATAAGCGTCAGCCTGTCAGCACTGTCAGTCGACAGGCGTGTACGCTTATCGGTGATGATGCCACCAGCTGCACTGAAAACCCGCTCGGACAACACGCTAGCGACAGGGCAGGCAAGAACCTCCAAGGCGTACAGCGCCAGTTCGTGCCACATGTCCAGCTTTGAAACCCAGTAGTTGTAGGGAGCTGTGTGATCATTTAGGACGATGGTATGGTCAGCTTCGTACTCCCTCACCATCTTTCTGTAAAGATCAGCCCTACTCTGCCGAGACTGGGGACAGGTGACAGTGTCTTGCTGTGGTGACATAAAACTGGCAAAGGCCTTGTAAAGCGTACCCCTACCAGTGCTGGACAAGCTGCCTGCTCGCCTACTCTCCCTCGCTACTTGTCCCGCAGAACTACGCACTCTGCCGCTAGCGCTGTCAGAAGGGAAATACTGTTTCAGCTTGTGCACCAGGGCCTGCTGGTATTCATGCATTCTCACACTCCTTTCCTCTCCAGGGGTGAGAGTGGAAAGATTTTGCTTGTACCTTGGGTCCAGGAGAGTGAATACCCAGTAATCGGTGCTGGAATAAATTCTTTGAACGCAAGGGTCACGGAATAGGCAGCCTAGCATGAAATCTGCCATATGCGCCAGAGTACCAACGCGCAAGAATTCACTCCTCTCACTGGCTTGACTGTCCATTTCCTCCTCCTCCAACTCCTCTTCTTCTGCCCATACACGCTGAACAGTGAAGGACTGAACAATGCTCCCCTCTTCTGTCTCGCCAACATTCTCCTCCTCATCCTCCTCCACCTCCTCCGATATGCGCTGAGAAACAGACCTGAGGGTGCTTTGGCTATCAACAAGGGAATCTTCTTCCTCCGTCTCTTGTGACGAGCGCAGAGCTTCCGACTTCATGCTGACCAGAGAGTTTTTCAACAGGCCAGGCAGCGGGATGGTGAGGCTGATGATGGCGGCATCGCCTCTGACCATCTGTGTTGACTCCTCAAAGTTACTCAGCACCTGACAGATATCAGACATCCACGTCCACTCCTCATTGTAGACTTGAGGAAGCTGACTGACCTGACTACCAGTTCTGGTGGAAGTTGACATCTGGCAGTCTACAATCGCTCTGCGCTGCTGGCAAACTCTGGATAACATGGTTAATGTTGAATTCCACCTCGTGGGCACATCGCACAACAGTCGGTGAGCGGGCAGTTGGAGGCGGCGCTGCGCTGCCCTGAGAGTGGCAGCATCTGTGCTGGACTTCCTGAAATGCTCACAGATGCGGCGTACCTTCGTGAGCAAATCAGACAGGTTGGGGTATTTCTTGAGGAACCGCTGAACTATGAGATTTAACACATGCAGAGCCGCCACCAGGTTACGGCCGTTGTCACACACAACCATGCCTGGCTTCAGGTTCAGCGGTGCCAGCCACAGATCAGTCTGCGCCGTGATGCCCTGTAATAGCTCTTGGGCGGTGTGCCTTTTATCGCCTAGGCTCAGCAGTTTGAGCACCGCCTGCTGTCGCTTAGCGACGGCACTGCTGCTGTGCCTAGAGCTACCGACTGATGGCGCTATGCCAACGGATGGTAATTCGGAGGAGGAGGTGGAGGAGGGGTGGGAGGAGGCATAGTAGGCCTGAGAGACCTGGACCGAGGTAGGCCTTGCAATCCTCGGTGTCGGCAGTATATGACCAGCCCCAGGGTCAGACTCGGTCCCAGCCTCCACCAAGTTGAGGGCTAGGGCGTGTGGGTGTATTTCCTCTTGCGCTCCAGCGTCTGGGGTATAGAGAGCTGGACGCTGCGCATGGAGACATTGGTGGATGCTGTGGAGGATTGTGGAGGCGAAGGTGTGGTTTTCACACGGGAGGTGTTTGGGCCGGGGTCCTGGGCAGGGGGCTGACTAGCAGAGGCTGCAGATGACACAGGGGAAGGAGCAGTGGTGTGCCCGGCCGGAGGTGAACGGTCTTGGTTCCATTGAGTGGGGTGTTTAGCATTCATATGCCTGCGCATACTGGTGGTAGTTAAGCTAGTAGTGGTGGAACCCCTGCTGATCGTGGTGTGGCACAGGTTGCACACCACAGTCCGTCGGTCATCCGGTGTTTCTTTAAAGAACCTCCAGACTTCCGAAAATCTAGCCCCCGCCATGGGAGCTTGACTACGTGAAACATTTGGCGCGGATGCACCAGCTCTGGCCCTGCCTCTCCGTCTGGCCCCACCACTGCCTCTTCCAACCTGTTCTCGTCGAGGACTCGCCTCCGTCTCAGAAGCACTGTGTTCACCCGGCCTATCAACCCAGCTTGGGTCTGTCACCTCATCATCCTCCGATCCCTCAGTCTGCTCCCCCCTCAGACTTCCTGCCCTGACAACAACTTCACCACTGTCTGACAACCGTGTCTCCTCATCATCCGACACCTCTTTACATACTTCTTCCACTACGTCAACAATGTCATCATGACCCACAGACTGCGACCGGTGGAAAACCTAGGCATCGGGAAAGAGCTCAGCAGCAACCGGACAAGTGGTTTGTGACTCTGGGAAGGGTCCAGAAAACAGTTCCTCAGAGTATGCCGGTTCAAATGCCAAATTTTGCTGGGAGGGGGCAGACTGGGGGGAAGGAGGCTGAGGTGGAGGAGCTGGAGGAGTGCTGATTTCGGTGACATGGGTGGACTGCGTGGAAGACTGACTGGTGGACAAATGGCTAGAAGCACTGTCCACAATCCACGACATCGCCTGTTCGCACTGTTCTGGCCTCAACAGTGCTCTACCACGAGCCCCAGTAACTTGAGACATGAACCTAGGGAGTGTAGCTCTGCGGCGTTCCCCTGCTCCCTCATCAGCAGGTAGTGTCTCACCCAGCCCAGGACCACGGCCTCTGACCCCTGCAGTAGTTGGACGCCCACGCCCTCGTCCTCTACCCCTACCCCTAGCCCTCGGGTTCAACATTTTCAAAATTAAAGTGTAAACTGTAAATTTTTTTTGTGTTTTTTTAATGTTTTTGTATTTTTTTTTTTTTAACAAAACGATCAGAAGAAATTACACGGCAACCACAGAAGATGATGATGATTGCTATGGCTAGTTTGTAACCTACACTGACAGCACACAACTGGATTTTGTGCTTTGCCTGTGATGACTTTTAGTTTTGAAAGAAAAAGAAAAGTCCAAAAAAAAAATCGTCAGACTGTGTCTAATTCAATCAAACCCCTAATAAATTCTCCCACTTAGGTGTTTGAGGTGGATATGTGTGTCACTAAGCTAAATAGAACGTTCGCAAGTCTCCCTGCAAATTCGTCACAATATGGTACAAGCTGCACTACTAGTGCCAGCAAGCCCAGCCACAAGCAAATAAAAAAAAATAAAATATATAACGCTATTGTAGCCCTAAGAAGGCCTGTTCGATTCTTGTATGGCTAGTTTCTAACCTACACTGACAGCACACAACTGTATTTTGTCCTGTGCCTGTGAATTAAAGTTTTGAAAAAAAAAATTTAAAAAAAAAGGCAGACTGTGCCTAATTCAATCAAACCCCTAATAAATTGTCCAACTTAGGTGTTTGAGATGGATATGTGTGTCACTAAGAGCTAAATTGAACGTTCCCAAGTCTCCCTGCAAATTCGTCACAATATGGTACTAGCTGCACTACTAGTGCCAGCAAGCCCAGCCACAAGCAAATAAAAAAAAAATATATATAACTCTATTCTAGCCCTAAGAAGGGCTGTTGGGTTCTTGTAGAATCACTCCTGCCTAACACTATTCTAATAGAACACCCTAACGCTTTCCCTGACCAGCAGCAGCTCTCTCCCTAGCGGCATCCAGACAGAGAATGATCTGAGCAGCGCGGGCAGGGGCTAGTCTATTCCAGGGTCACCTGATCTGGCCAGCCAACCACTGCTATCAACGTGTAAGGGTACCACGTCATGCTGGGTGGAGTGCAGAGTCTCCTGGCTTGTGATTGGCTCTGTTTCTGGCCGCCAAAAATCACAACGGCGGGAGATGCCATTTTCTCGAGCTGGCGAAGTATTCATCCGAGCAACGAGCAGTTTCGAGTACGCTAATGCTCGAACTAGCATCTAGCTCGGACGAGTGTGTTCGCTCATCTCTAGTTACCACCTACCAGCATAGAGTGAACAGCACATTAGAGGGGGTAGTGAGTCACAGCAGATAGGTCACCACCTACCAGCATAGAGTGGACAGCAAATTCGAGAGGTAGAGTGACTCACAGCTGTTAGGTTCCCTCCAATCAGCACAGGGTGGACAGCAAATTAGAGGAGGTATTGAGTCACAGCTGTTAGGTCACCACCTAACAGCATATATTGGACAGCACATTAGAGGGGGTAGTGAGTCACAGCAGATAGGTCACCACCTACCAGCATAGAGTGGACAGCAAATTCGAGAGGTAGAGTGACTCACAGCTGTTAGGTTGCCTCCTATCAGCACAGGGTGGACTGCAAATTTGAGAGGTAGAGTGAGTCACCATAGCTATGTCTCCTCTGGCCAACAGAGGGTGGAAAGAAAATTAGAGGTAAAATGTGAGTCATAGCAGCTAGGTCTATAGTCATCAATACATAATGCATATTCACAGACAGATCAGAGAGGAAGCTGTTAGAACTTCTGTAGCTGGAGTACAGGAGCTGTACTCCTCTACACGACATTACCAGACCTGTGTGGCAGGTTTTTTGTACCCTTAATTCTTGCTTACCTATATACCAGGATCCAGCAGTGAAGGCTCTTGGCTCGTTCTTCATTATTTGGTAGTGACATGGATGGAGGAATCACTTCTCGATGTCATCAGAATCTTTGGATCTTCTATCTCTGTTCCATACAATGGTTCTTTGATTACAGGACAAGATCTTCTGGCATGAGAAGGTTCTTTCAGGATGAAATATGATTGACTATGACACACATCCTTGTAAGAGAATTTGCCTCAAACACAAAATTTTCATATTCGCTGCCAAGAAACTTCACTTATTTCTGATGGTATTTTCTTAGGGGAAGGATGTGGTTGAGCGCAGGTTTCTTGTAGGGTTCCTGAACAAACCTGGACTTGTGTTGCATGAAAAAAATGTTGTTTTTGAAATCTTCCCAATACCGGGGGCCTCGTTCCATCAATACGACATCACCGCAAGTTCAATTCTGTATCCAGCTCAGCTGGGTCCTCTCATGGAGAAATGCTGACATGTACATGAGAAGTCTCCGCGCCCGCCTGGATATCCTGAAACTGGTTTAAATAAACATTCGACACCACTCAACCTTAAACAGATGGAACAGCTATGGAACATGACTCCATTGTACGTAGGTCATGAATTCACCAGGCCCCGAAATGTGGAGGGGGGAGCTGTGGTTGGGGTGTCATAATTACACGTCTTATGTAGGCAAATAAATGGATAAATGGCCATGTGTGCCTTACAACAGGAAGCGCCGGGAATTATTTTATACCACAAACCCCAGTTCCAAGCCACTAGACCAACGCTACTATGACAGAGCAGATATTTGTATATTAATGTATCGCTGTCTAGATGAGTCACTATTAACATCTGTGCTGAAAAGGGGTAGTATAAACCTAAAAACATTGGGGCTCATTTACTAAGGGTCCGCGGACCGCATTTTCATCGGGTTTCACGACAATTTCCGATTTGCGCTGCATTTAACAGGGTTTTTGTCAGATGCGATCGGATTTTGGTGCAATCGCAGCTACTTTCATGCAACGCAAACCGGGGGGGTGTGGCCGTCGGACAACCCGACGGATTCGGACTACACGCGGTATTTAAAATTCAAATTGTGTCACAAGACATGCACTTACAAGCACCGGGAGGAAGAAGGGGAACTCCGGCGGACTTCAGCAGGGAAGCGACACATGCAGGAAATCGGGCACACCAGCTATGTGAATTGCACCGGATTTCATCTTCGTTGGACCGTCCGGATCGGGGATCACGTCAGGACCGGGTAAGTAAATTTGACCCATTGGGGGTAATTTACTAAGGGCCCCGATTCGCGTTTTCCCGAAGTGTTACCTGAATATTTCCGATTTGCAACGATTTCCCCTGAATTGCCCTGGGATTTTGGCACATCGGCGCCGGCATGCACGCAACGGAAATCGGGGGGCGTGGCCGAACTAAAATCCGACGGATTCGGAAAAACCGCCGCATTTTTTTAAAAAAATGTGTCGCGAAAATTGCACTTACCTTCACTCAGCCCGGCTTGGTGTATTCCAGTGCGTTCCGATGTTCTTCAGCGCAGCAGCGCCACCAGGTGGACGGCGGAGGAACTACTTTAAAAGCCTAGTGGCGAAACACGTGTCGGGGTTTGTGGCGTGTGCTCCCTCTCTGTGGTATGGTATAATCACAATCCTCCTTAGGTCTTACATTGGTTTATGTTCACCATGTCTTGCATTTCCCATTTGTGCTCCAAATGCTTCTAACATGCATTGTACAACCTACTCCTAAGCCCTTCTTTGGCTATTTATTCTGCACAGCCACTTTTATCTACTTCTTGGTCCACCTATTACTGATGTTATTCTGTGTATTCAATTTTTGTCATTAATAAAATATAAATTTGTTATATGAACTTTTGATCTTTTGATTATTGTTGTTTGATCAAGCATTTGGTGTTTCATACTTTAATGAATCCCGGCCGGACCTGAATCAAGCGCAGAGAACGCGCCGCTGGATCGCGAATGGACCGGGTAAGTAAATCTGCCCCATTATCTTTTGTGACTCTGCTTTGTCCCATATTACACTTCACCCCATTTATATAAATGTAGATGAGCTGCAATACCACACACTACCTGTAGCCAAGGAGTGGTGCTGTTGCTAGAATATATAAATTGTATATATAATGTATATATTTTATAAAATAGAATCAGAAAAAGGAGGAGGAATAAAAATCGAGACAACTGGCTTGCGGCTCTCATTTTTATATTATTGCTATCAACACATAGGGGGTAATTTACTAAGGGCCCGATTCACGTTTTTCCGACGTGTTACCCGAATATTTCCGATTTGCGCTGATTTTCCCTGAATTGCCCCGGGATTTTGGCGCACGCGATCGGATTGTGGCGCGTCAGCGCCGATGCGCCACAATCCGATCGCGTGCGCCAAAATCCTGTACGAAAACCCAACGGATTCGGAGAAACCGCCGCATTTTTAAAAAAAAAAAGAGTCGCGGGACACACACTCACCTTCACCAAGTATAGGATCGTGCACTCGGCGGACTTCAGCACAGCAGCGACACCTGGTGGACGTCGGAGGAACTACCTTAGTGAATCGCCGGAAGACCCGAATCCACCGCACAGAACGCGCAGCTGGATCGCGAATGGGCCGGGTAAGTAAATCTACCCCAATATCTATAGATAAACCTGTAAAAACACGTTATATTTAATATTCCTATGACAGGAATTCATAAATGACTTATGGATCTCAAATCAGGACGATAAATTTGGTGATCTGTGCTGCCAACTTGTGACAATATGATGATAATTTTTACTTTTACAGCAGGATGTAAAGCAAGTTTGATTTCTTGACTAAAACTTGTTATGGTGACACCTAGTGGAGAATATGAAAGCTGCAATATCTTATACTTACAACACTGCAGCTTTTGTTTTACTCTTCTTATCTCTACATGGACCTTTCTTAACTACATAAATTCACCCTAAATTAAAAATATGTGTATCGGGTGAAATTTTTCTGGTCGGACATATTTTGTTGATTGAAATGATTTCTATAGTATTCATTCATGATAGGCAGATTTATGACTTCTGCTCCGAGTGCCAACCTTTCACCTGATTACTTGATGGAGTGATAGCTGCTGGGAGTTGGGGGCCATCTACTCTACGGGGCAATCTTAGGAAGAGATGGTGTGATTTATGTACATGTGTACATTGTGTGTCTAAGCAGGAAATCTCAGGGGGCGGAGGTAATAAAAACGAGACCTATCATGTAAAGGTCACTTTTTTACAGGAAAACATCATATCCATAATGTCGGAATCTGCGTATGAACACGTTTTGCGAGGCAGCACTCACTCACATAGTCTCATGCACTCAGCAGATTGTTTCCATGTATCACCCTCTTGTTCGGGTCAAGTTAAAGGGAATGTGTCAACGTCAAATATCCTATTGCTTGAAGCAGGTTTTTCCAGTGTTTTATACACATTTGGTGATATTTTCTCCCCTCAAGTTATTCATTATATTTTAAAATAATTTGGAAATCATCCATAAGGTCTAAACCTCACGAGAGGATGACACTTCCTGTTCTATAGAGATCACTGATATTCATACCACACTAAGGCTATATTCAGACGACCGTATGGGGGACGTATATATGGCATACATACGTCCCCCATTTATATATGGCATACATACGTCCCCCATAGACTGCAATGGGCGCACGGCATCCCCGTACCGTCCCGTAGCTGGGAGAAACATAGGACATGTCCTATCTTTCTCCCGAATACGGCACTGTGCGCCATACATTGCTATGAAGAGGGGCGGGGGAGAGCGGCGCTCCTCCTCTCCTCCTCCCCCTGGAGCCAACTATTGCCCGCCGTACTATGGTAACAATTTGAATTTTTAAGCCCATTTTTAGAGGATTTTTACAGAAAATTTTAGACGTATGCCAGCAAATAAGGGACAGTCATTAAGGATGATGGGATAACGGTGAAGTAGGGAGTTGTGACTAAGGGTGACCATAAGTGGGGAGTCAACAAAAAAAAGGTACTATAAGGAGGGGGCTACACAAATTACAAATGGTGGCTATTATGAGTGTGGGGGCTACAGAAAAGGGGACATCACTGGAGAAGGGGATGGCTACTGATAGGGATGGGAATAAAAGGTGAGGCATTATAAATGGGGGTGGCCAAAGGACAGGAGGCATTATATAGTGTAGGGCCACAGGGAAAGGGCATAATGGAGAGTGGGGTGGCATTATACTGTGGACTAAAGGAGGTATTAAACAATGTGGGGTGTTAAAATAAGGCAATATTATATAGTGATGGGGCAAATGAGGAGCCTGTGGGTTCCTAGGGAGAGAGCTGCGGGGCAAAGGGCATGGCTTAGGACTTGTAAATTTTCTCTGTGCCATTTTCTCGATTACAAAATGTGTGAGGCATAAAATACTGTAGACATATTTATTTTAAATGTCTGAGGGAAAAACTGTTCCAATTGCTCGTGGCAACCAATCAGGGCACAGCTTTCATTTTATGAACTACTGTGGGAAAATGGAAGCCAAGGTCTGATTGGTTGTCATGAGCAACTAGAACAGTTTTGCACTCAGACCCTTCTGATAAATCTCCCCATCAATGTGACAGAACTTACCTCTTCCCCCTCCCTGTGCAGTGACCTCAGCCAAGGTTACAGAGCATTCCCACTACACTCTCCCATAAAAGACAACTGGGCAGATTTATTCAGATTATTAATGGAGACTGTATACATAACTATAGTACATGAACCATGAGGGGAATTTCCTCAATTTTAACATGGGGCCCTTTTAAGAATATAAATAAAGAAAACGACTTTTGAATAGACGATAAAATCTAAGCATTCCCGGAGCTGAGGGGAATGGGAGCTGACGGGAGGGATTGTACAATGAGGAGACGTCTAATCATCAGCATTTGTAAATATTTTTCGGAAAGTACAAAAATGGCATCAGTCATCATGGGCGGCTTTGATCTCCCAGCCCGTGTTTACCTCTCTCCGGCTGCCTGGCAGGAACTCTCTGAGAATCGCCATCTGTCTCCACAATGTTCAAAAACGGAGAGAGAAAACCTACCATGTCATTGTGAGTTAAAACTTAGTGTTCAGTGTGTCGTTAAAGGAGACCCCCTGTCAGATCCTAATTGCTGGACGAGATTCAGTCACATATACACAGAGCAAAAACAACAAGTCTTGTCTCCGTTTCTCAGAAGATTTGCTTTGTGTTGTATTTCTTAACTCGTTAATGTGAAGACATATTTTAGCCTCCCAGAAGACGTCAAATTATAGATTTCCATTGGATTTGACAACCGCAGAGCTAAACACCAAGGGCCAGATTTAATCTTACAAGTCTTGAAATAGGCGCAATTCCTGGGGCATAACCAAAAATTGCAGCTATTTCCTCCCGTACACTAAGCTTCTTGCCAAGTGGGCGTAGAGGTGACTGATGGGGGTGTAGCTGGCGGACGAGGGGTGAACCGCGCCTTCGCATAAGCTATAGTCTGTGCACTACCAGAAGCAGGCAATGGCACAATTCTACCCCAGGCCAGACCTGGCACAGAACTGCCCCGCCGGGGGCCGGGGATAATCTCAAACCAAATGTGTTCGCTCCATTTACAAGTACTTAAATGGAGTCTACCAGCTCCTATGTGTTACATTGAGCAGAGCAATTCCCTCTTTATGCAAATTAAGTTCTAAGTGCACTGGAGGCGGGGACATACAGGGACAAATACAGCCCACTTAGACCCTTATTTGTATAAACATAAAAATAAAATTTTCTCCGAAATTACAGATGACTACTATAACACAAAACGTATGTCTGGAAGCTTATAAAATTCTAAAGCTACCCTCATCACAAATGTTATGAAAATCGCCAATGAAAAATATACGTTACATATACATTAGTGAACGGATTCACTATCCTGAACTATAGTCTATGGGGGGGATTTACTAATTCTGGTGCAAGCACGACTATCGGCATCGGAGAGTCTCCGGAAAGCACAGCCCGATGTGGCGCGCGGCTGTAAGTATATAATAAGTACATGGTAATAATCAGTCGTGCGAGATAAAAATTCCGATATCAATGAGATGTGACCAAAATCTTACATGGACTGCGCCTTAATTTTGCTCTCTGACCATTTTTTCCTGGTCTCTTGTGCACCAAAAATTGCGCCTAAAAATGGCAACAAAATACACATAAATGTGATGGATAATGTGGAAACGTTAGGCTACGCCCATTTGCGCCAAAATAAGACGGAGGAGTCGGGATAGTCGGAAACATCTGTTCTTTCTGGCGCAAACTCATTCTAAATGATCCGCAACAATTCTGTGCCCAAAAAAAACCGAAAGATCCCGGCATTTTTTACGCAGATTCTATAATACATGACCCCCTATGAGTCATCCAGGAAGGCCGGTTCTAACTAGGACATTCTTTACCTTTTAACAAATCAGTGGAGCGTCACATCAAAATAACGGCCATAGGTGGGGCTGTGCCGAACTCTAACCTGAAAGTTTTGTGGGACCCAAACTCCCCACCGATAACACACACAGTCGCAGCTGGCACAGTTGAACGGTGTTATCCTTCAAATGCTGCTAACAAAGCCCCTAGGAACATGTGCACCATTTTCCAGAGGATTGTCACTCCCCGTGAAGCAATTATGGGGGCATGGGTCCCTAGTGGCAGAACTTTTGTGTTGCCAGCGGCATTTAAAGACTTAACACCCAGGAGTTACCGTCAGGGATTGTGAGGCAAACTCTGAATGCAAACGTTTGGTTAAGTTCTGGGTACGGTGACCCAAACCCACAATGTTTGGCACAGATGGGAACATTGCATTTCAAGTCCTATAATCATTACCCATGGGCCCTGATCCATTAAAAGGTATCACATTCAGTGCAGCCATGTGTGGACGGCACACAGCCGATTTCTGTCCGTAAACATTGCAAAAAAATTACGAAAATTTGTGAATTTTTGGTAAATTTTATGTTGTCATAATTCAGAATTTTAAGGTTTGGTAGACTCCCCCCATGAGTCTTCTCAGTGACTCTCCTGTCTACTATGCGTATTCTAATCTCTGTTTCGCATTTGTTGTCCCCTCTGGTTATGTCGAGCGTTGGTCAGGATGACATTTTCAGTAAATGATAACCATCAATTATGGAAACATATTAATGGATGTTATTCCCTAAGTAACGAAACCACTTTCCATACAGGTAGGTATTTCAAGCTTCTTAGCAAACCAAATATCATATTGATCAGAGATTTATTAGCTCTGATGGACCCGGGAGCCTCTAACCCACCATGAAATTGAGCGTCTGTGCCCAGCCGCCTAATCCATAATTCATGGTAAATGCGCGGCCTTACAATACTTTTCCATATCCACAATGGTGGGAGATAATGAAAGCAATTAGACTCATTTAACCTGGACACTTGTAATCCATGTAAGGGTTATTTATAGGATGACGGCATTGATGTCTGGGGATACTACTATTAGGAAGTGTCTATTTGGTGGTAGGACTTACTGTATATGTGAAAACATGTCTGTATCTATAATGACAGCTATGAGACAACAGGGCGGCTATCACCATATAAACCCCAGCTTAGAAGCCTGGAGGTCACATCTGATCCCATGATATGGCCATGGCTTAGAAAGGCACCAACCATAAGACTGTCACCCATGATCTAAGTCACATGGGGAGATTTATCAGAAGTGTCTGAGAGCACAACTGTTCTAGTTGCCCATGTCAACCGATCAGAGCTCAGCTTTCATTTTCCCACAGCTGTTTCTAGAACTAAAGCTGTGATTGGTTACCACGGGCAATTACAACAGTTCTGCTCTTTAAGGCTACATTCACACGACCGTATGGAGGACGTATATACGGCCGATATACGTCCTCCATAGATGGCAATGGGCGCACGGCGCACTACGTGCGGCACCGTACCGCTCCGTACCCGGGAAAAAGATAGGACCTGTCCTATCTTTTCCCGTAATACGGCGCCGTGCGCCATAACTTCCTATGGAGAGGGGAGGGGGTGAGCTGCGCCCACCTCCTCCTCCTCTCCCCGTGCACTGCCGTTGCCCGCTATGGTACAGTACGGGCGGACAACGGCAGTGTGACTGTAGCCTAACACTTCTAAAAAATCTACCCCCCTCTACATTGTAAATACACTCAATTCAAAGTTAAATGGGAATTCTGGTTATTTTGATCTCTTAAAGGGATTAGCCAGTTTACCTCATGTTTTTTGTAATGTGTGTATGTGTGTGGGACAGGATATGAGGTAATTTACCAATATACATCTATTAATAGTTCTGCTACGCTTTCTTGATATACGAAGTGAAGCTACCTCTTTTACCTCATCAGCCAGAGATTCCTGTCCATAAAATGGCCGCAGATGGACGGTCGTGTGATCTCTAACTGGCGATTGTTGATGAACAGATAAGATCACATGACCCTCCATCTGCGGCCATTTTATGGTCAGGAATCTCTGGTTGATGAGGTAAAAGACAGGAGGCTTCGCTTTATATATGAAGAAAGCGGAGAACTTTTAATAGATGTATATTGGTAAATTACTTCAGATCCTGTCCCCCCACTTACACACACATTACATGAGGTAAAATGATGAGGTAAAAGACATGAGGTAAAAGACATGAGGTAAAAGACATGAGGTAAAAGACATGAGGTAAAAGACATGAGGTAAAATGATGAGGTAAAATGATGAGGTAAAATGATGAGGTAAAAGACATGAGGTAAAATGATGAGGTAAAAGACATGAGGTAAAATGATGAGGTAAAAGACAGGAGGCTTCACTTTACATATCAAGAAAGCGGAGCAGAACTATTACTAGATGTATATTGGTAAATGACCTCATATCCGGCCCCTTACACACATTACAAAAAACATGAGGTAAAGTGGCCAACCCCTTTAAGAACACAGCCATCTGGGCATGTGTGACAAGATAAAAATCATAAAGTAAAAATCATAATTTTGGTGGGTTTAAATAAAAAATAAACATTTCTATGGTGATATATGTGATAACCTGGTCCAACTCTTCATAATTCTTTAGCTAGAATGTATGCTAAGCAATACTAACTACAGTAATTATTCATTTAATAGTGACAAAGAATAAAATCAACTTTCCTACACTGTTTACCTTTGCACTGTAAAAAAAGGTGCAGCACGTGACAAAATACCAGTGTTCCCCTTCTTAAACCCCGATTGGCCCCCATATAAATCATTGATGACCTTCCCGCACTGCTGATACTGTGGTAATGAAGCAAACAGAGCTGAGATAATCAGTGTGTGGCATCTACGTCCAAATGAACCCCAGTTCCCTCTAGCACAGCAGGAAATCACAGCAGGATGTTATGCACCAATCAACACCTGAGTTACATCCATCCATTAATTACATGAAAAAATGCATGAACTTAGAATAAATATTCACATATTTTTGCTTTTTCAGCTCATTTTGCTGTGATCCTTGCAGTAATATATATCAAAGATAGTCGTACATGATACCTGGATGTGCCTGTTTTTGATCCGATCCTCTATTTTGAACTGATCCTTGGTCTTAAGGCACCCCCAAGATTTAGGAGTGTTAGTCTTTTGAAAATTATGCCAGCGTTCCCAATAGAGTAAACTAAGGTCCAGTTTGGAGCCCCCGGGTCTTGTTCAGTAATATCGATGCTTTATCAGTGACATGTCTGCCTGGTGTATATAGTGAAAAGAAATAAGCATGTCCACCTACTAAGCTAGGTGCTGGTGGACACACATGCTCAGTCACTCCTCCCACACCCATGTCTCTGGATAGTAATCCAATGGTCAGTGCAGGACAGCCAATAGGAATAGCTCTCTGTCCTGCTTGTCAGGAAAGGAGCAACATTTCTGCTGTACATGGCAGTATAGCTGAATATTGTCAGCTGCCAGAGGGAGAAGGAGACTAATTCTGTCCAGACCCTTTTCCCAGCAACACCAAAGGGTAACATGATAAAATGGTAATGACAATGAAGCCTTCAAGCGGATTTGGCAACTATTACGGAATGTTCTCCCTAAAAAAGGCTTAGACTTCCTGGAGTCCTGGAAGATTCAGGAAATCTCTTGAACCCTGCAGAATGACAATTCAAAGGTCATTTAGTAATTTTATATGTGATCTGGCCACTATATGTGCTGCTCACATGGTAAAAAATGGACTGACATAAAGAGTGATCATATAATTAAGAAGGGGTGTCCCATCATTAAAAGGGGAGTGGTTTAAGTAAAAGGTGTATGGACACCTCAAAAAGTGTACAGCTGTATTAGATGCTCCTCTGATGCCATAATACTAATAATTGTTATTTATATAGCGGCAAATTCCGAAGCGCTATACAAATCATAGGGGACATATGCAACATCCATGAAAGCCCAATCCATGATGCTGCCCTCACCATGTGTGACAGTATTAGGATGAAGGGGACACAAGAACTTACAGTCTACGAGGATGAGGGGGTGACACAAGAGCTTACAGTCTATGAGGATGAGGGGGTGACATAAGAGCTTACAGTCTATGAGGATGAGGGGGTGACACAAGAGCTTACAGTCTATGAGGAGGAGGGGTGACACAAGAGCTTACAGTCTATGAGGATGAGGGGGTGACACAAGAGCTTACAGTCTATGAGGATGCGGGGGTGACACAAGAGCTTACAGTCTATGAGGATGAGGGGGTGACACAAGAGCTTACAGTCTATGAGGATGAGGGGGTGACACAGGAGCTTACAGTCTATGAGGAGGAGGGGGTGACACAAGAGCTTACAGTCTATGAGGATGAGGGGGTGACACAAGAGCTTACAGTCTATGGGGATGAGGGGATGACACAGGAGGTAAAAGACATTATACAGCCATACTTGACAAGTATCTAATACCTCAGATTAGTTAACATGAGGGTGACGATGGGTTTGGAGGTGTAATTTTGGGGATGTGGAGGGGAGTCACATCTGAATTTCCAGCTTTTATACCGGCTGCAGACATGAGCAGCTCGCTCCCTTCATTGAGATGAATTGTTCACGACATCTGGGTTAAACCTTTAGAAAGGAAGACGTCCAATTCATCAGTCTAATTCACTTTAGGGGCCCTTTCTTCTCCTTCCACCGGGGCCGACCCCATGTGTTTCACACTGAGGGGCCTGAATTATTCATGAGGCGGCGATATTCTTCCCTCAGACCCTTCAGACAGATGAAGCTGTTACAAGATTTAGGAATCGATTCGTACAAGTCTATTGCTGTCAGCCATCACTCATACAATGCAAATACTGGCCGGGCCCTTCTGTACAACCTTGTAAGAGGCGTCCGAGGTACGGGAGGGGGAGGGGGCACAACATGGAGAATATGCTAAAATATTCTAACGATATGAAAATTATATTTGCACAAAAGGAGGGAAATTACAGTAAACCCCTCCATATCTGTAGAATCTCTTAAAAGACCCTTGTACATCATAATACACACCTCAGCTGCTGCAGAACCTCATAACATGCACCTCAGCTGCTGCAGAACCTCATAACATGCACCTCAGCTGCTGCAGAACCTCATAACATGCACCTCAGCTGCTGCAGAACCTTATAACATGCACCCCAGCTGCTGCACAACCTCATAACATGCACCTCAGTTGCTGCATGTTAAGGAGGTCGCACTGGTTTCGGACGCCATCTTGACTACTGTCCGCCATCTTAGATACAGCGGCCACCTTGGGGGGGGGGGGGGTGGTATGCTTCCCTCTAAGAAGCTATAGAGTTAAATGTTTTAATTCAGCTATTTTTCTCATTTAAACTGTTGTTTGCCTTTTCACAATATCCTTGGCATTTCTTACCGTCCTTCGGGCCTCTGTATTCTTGTTATTTATTTTGGTTATGAAGAAGCTTCTAGGAGCCATTGTGTAGATAAGCATGGCTGTAAACAAGACCTAGTCATTTTTCCCAGAATGTGCTGGTAAAAAACATAATGGCCAATAGAATCTAAGTCCTTATCTCCATTCATACAACACCCCTTTGATGACTCTTCTGTCTGATATATATTATGCATTTTGATTATTAAAAGAAGAAGATCTTGACTAAGAGATTGACGTATGTCTTGGTCTCTATGTTCAATCAAGGGTTAATTAGGACTCACCTTACAAAAGTCAAGAGGGCTGTTGGGGCCCTGCATAAAAATCCCTAACACTGCACAACCTCATAAAATGTACCTCAGCTGCTGCACTACCTCATAACATGCACCGCAGCTGCTGCAGAACCTTATAACATGCACCTCAGCTGCTGCAGAACCTCATAACATGCACCTCAGCTGCTGCACAACCCATAAAATGCACCTCAGCTGCTGCACAACCTCATGACATGCACCTCAGCTGCTGCACAACCTCATAACACGCACCTCAGCTGCTGCACAACCTCATAACACGCACCTCAGCTGCTGCACAACCTCATAAAATGCACCTCAGCTGCTGCACAACCTCATAAAATGCACCTCAGCTGCTGCACAACATCATAACATGCACCTCAGCTGCTGCACAACCTCATAACATGCACTTCAGCCTCTGCAAAACCTTATAACATGCACCTCAGCTTCCGCAGACTCTCGTAATACACGCCTCACCTGCTGCAGAACTTCATAATACACACCTCACCTGCTGCAGAACATCATAATAACACCTAAGCTGCTGCAGAACCTAATAATATGTACCTCAGGACTACAAAACCTCACAGTAAACATCTCAGCTGCTGCAGAACATCATAATACACATTTCAAGTGCTGAAGTACCTCATAATAAACACCTCAGCTGCTGCAGAACCTAATCATATGCACCTCAGGGCTACAGAACCTCACAGTAGAAATATCAGCTGCTGCAGAACCTCATAATAAACACCTCAGCTGCTGTAGAAGAACATTATTCATACCTCGGTGGCTACAGAACAATATAATACACACTTCAGCTGCTGCAGAACATGATCATACACACCTCAGCCGCTGCAGAACATCATCTTACACACCTCAATTGCTGAAGAACCTCATAATACACACCTTATCTGCTGCAGAACCTCATAATACAGACCTCAGCTGCTGCGATACAACATAACACAATACAGAAACTGCGCCACTCTTGGCTTCAGGTCATATCTAGTATTGCAGCTCGGTCTCATTCATTGCAATGAAGCCATACACAGCTCATGGCGAGGGGTCGCTCTGTAAGTGAGCGCTGTGTTGTTTTTCGCCTCACTCCTCCCCTTTAAGGTTTGGTCCTATTATATAACTGACCCGGATAGATATTATGGGGTCTCATGCTTTTATTAACCCCTTCGCGCTCCGCGGCGGATATATCCGCCACGGAGCGCAGTGACTTAGCGCTCAGTGGCGGATATATCCGCCACGGCTCCTATGCCGGCTCGGCTCTGGATCAGAGCCGAACCGGCATCGGGAAACACGGGGTGCCGGCTGTAACTAATAGCCGGCACCCCAGTGTAACACCCGCGATCG
The DNA here is from genome assembly GCF_040894005.1 of Engystomops pustulosus. Lineage (NCBI taxonomy): Eukaryota > Metazoa > Chordata > Amphibia > Anura > Leptodactylidae > Engystomops > Engystomops pustulosus. The sequence continues at coordinate 195,533,720 of NC_092414.1, read as the reverse complement.
GAGTTGTCTCCGATCGTGGGTGCTTAACCCGTTAGATGCCGCGGTCAGCGCGACCGCGGCATCTAACAAGTATCTGGGGGGTCTTTCCCCCACGATCGGCCCCCCCGAACCGTTTTCGGGGGGCGCCGATCGTTGCTATAGTAACTCTGGGGTCCGATCTGGACCCCAGAGTTACTAGCAAGAATTGCCAGTAAGATGGACATATAACATATAACTCAAAAAAAAAGTCTAAATCATAACACAAACCCCACATATATAGTATCACCAAGTCCGTAACAACCCGTAGAATAAAAGTAAATCATTATTGAACCCCCACGATAAACGCCGTAAAAAAAAACTGTTATAAACCCTCCAAAAATTATGATTTTTACCTTTTCAATCCCACAAAAAATGATATAAAATGCGACCAAAAAACCATATGTACTCAGACATGATACTGGTGCAAAGTACAACATGTCCCGCAAAAAACAAGCCATCAACCAGCTCCGTAGCCAAAAACGTAACAAAGTTATGCCACTTGGAAGATGGCAATACAAAAATTATAGATTTTTCCCCACATTAGGGTTTTGTTTGACAAATTTAGTAAAACGTAAGAAAATATATTCATGTCTGGTATCCCCGTAATCGTATCAACCCATAGAATAAAGATAACATGACTATTAGTCTATACGGTGAACACCAAAAAAAAAAAAGTCAAAAATCCAGTACAGAATTGATGCTTTTCTACTCCTGCCCTCAAAAAAAGTTCCTAAATTTTCAACAATAGGTGATACCAACCCCAAAATGGTAACAATGGAAAAAGCATCTCATCCCGCAAAAAAAATGCCGTCACATGGCCCCAATAACGAAAAAGCGAAAATTTTATAGCCTTCAAAAGGGGCCAATGAGGAAACTAAATTCCTGGCAGCTGCAGCGCCCTCCTTCCCTTCTGCGCCTCGCTGTGCCCCCATAAAACAAGTAACGGCCACATGTGGGGGGTCTTTGTACTCAGGAGAAATTGCAGAACAAATTGTATGGTGGGTTTTCTCTTTTTATATTTTGGAAATGTGTAAATTTTGGTGCTAAATGAACGTATAAGGGAACAATATGACCATTCTAAATTTCACCTCCATTTTGATTCAATTACTATGAAGATCTCAAGGGGTTAACAATCTTCGTAAAAGCTGTTTCTGATAGCTTGAGGGGTGCAGATTTGAAAATGGGTTGGTTATATAGGGGGTTTTGATGCTAAATATGTAAAATTTCATTCAAAACTGTATTTATCCCCAAAATAGTCAATTCTGAAAATCCGGAAAAGCGATATTCTATTTGCAAGCCGCGTGACATCAAAATAAATTATCCAGATATTTCAGAAATTATGAAAATGTAAAGTAGACAAATGGGAAATGTTATTCAGCAACTTATTTAGCTGGTAAATCTATCTGCCTGAAAACGTGATGATTTAGAATTTCGAAAATGGCAAATTTTTCAAAAAATTCATCACATTTTCTTTTTTTTGTAAATAAACGCAAAACTTATCTGCCAAAATTTACCACTAAAATGAAGTACAACATGTGGGGAAAAAACAATCTCAGAATCGTTTTGATAAGTAACAGTGTTCAAAAGTTATAACCATATAAAGCGAAGCAAGTCAGAATCCAAAAAATCGGGCTGAGCCTTAAGCTGTAAAATGGCTGCGTCCTTAAGGGGTTAAGAGAGGTCCAGGAGTCTTTGTGTTGAGTCATGTAGTGAGCTTTTTAGTGGATTCATCATGACTATGGTCATATTTGGCAGTTCCCGGAAGCGTCCGGCTGGGGGTACGGAAACCTCTCCAGGAATCGCGAGCAAAATCTGCAACACATTGAAATGGGGGAATGCGATTTGGGAGGACAAAGACAGGGTTGTTTTGCTACTGCAGGCAGCAGGTAACGTGTCTGCCCAGAAATTACAGCTTCTCATGTTCCAACATTCCAGACTGCCAGCCTGAGGTGCAACAGCGCCATCCGCTGTCTGCATACTAGTACTGCAGCCTCCTATTCTTACCATGATAACAATGACTCATGGAAGAAATGTCACATCTGTGTAATGTGACTAAGGCCAGGGGTGACTCCCTAATGACTCCTGATATACAGATGGCTAATGTAAAATGTTACAGGGGGGAAGTTACTCCTAAAATTTTGGACTATGGGACATCCCGGATCTACCATAGTGAAGTGAATACAGCATTAGTCAGACTCACACTCCAGCAATTCATTCATAGGGGGGATAATAGGGCTCTCACACACCAGTCCTGACCCCTTGTGTGCTGGAGTGAGACAAGTCTAAAAAGGAGAGACCTCCTGATAAATTAGGAACATCTATGTCCCTTCATCTACAACCTATCACAATATACAGACATATAATTACTGTACAGTAGTATTATTCAGTGACTGTATGTCGGTATTATTTCACTATCATGTGATAGTATTATTCAGTAATGTATGGCGGTATTATATTCTAGTACTTTGCTGTATTGTGGTTTTATGTACTTACTGTATGGCGGTATTATTTTATTATTGTATGGTACTATTATTTAGTTACTGTATGGCGGTATTATTTCACTATAGTACGATACTATTATTCAGTAACTGTACGGCTGGATTATTTTATTATTGTATGGTACTATAATTTAGTTACTGTGTGGCGGTATTATTTCACTATAGTACAATAGTATTATTCAGTAACTGTATGGTGGTATTATTTTATCATTGTATGCTACACATATTTAGTTACTGTATGGCGGTATTATTTCGTTACTGTGTTGCATTATTACTATAGTACAATAGTATTATTCAGTAACTGTATGGTGGTATTGTATTATAGTATTTTTTCATATTGTGGTTTTATTTAGTTACTGTATGGCTGCATTATTTTATTATTATATGGTACTATTATTTGGTTACTATGTGGTATATTTTGTTATTGTATTATTATAAAATGACTGTATGGCAGTATTATTTCACTATAGTATGATGGTATTAATCAGTAACTGTATAAAGGTTTTGCATTCTTGTAATTTTCAGTACCTGTATTGTGTTTTTATTTACTTACGGTGTATTGTGGTATTTAGTTACTGTATGGCTGCATTATTTTATGATCGTTTGCTACTACGATTTAGTTACTTTATGGTGGTATTGTCTGGTAGTATTATTCAGTAACTGGATTGTGATTTTATATATTGTATTGTGGTATTATTTAGTTCCTGTGTGGTGCTATTTTAGGTTAAAATTATTCAAAAACTGTATGGCGGTATTATTTCATTATTTTACGTTGGGTCTGTTCAACAGCTGTATGGTGATATTTCATTATGGTAGTATTTATTAGTAATTGTATGGTTAACCATTGTAGGGACACTACACCCCATGAAATCTTACTTAAAGTGAAACATTACTAATGGTTTTTGCCTTGCAGCAGCCTCACCCACTCCCTAATAAAAGGAGAGGTACTAGGGAGCGGGGTGCCTTCCTTCTCTTCTGTAATAACGGTCTTTATATACTTACAGACCATTATGGCGCCCCCTGCTGTTCTTCCAACTCCCTCTCAAAACGCCTCCAGACGTGTCTGGTCCTAGTGGTCGCACATGCTCTGTAGCTTAGCCTCACCTTCTCTATCCTCCAGTATGGGGGCGGTACAAGGATTGCTACTAATGTAGGTGACAATAAGAATCGGTGACCTCTTGTAACTAGCGCCACACACTTAAGCGGGTGGCGCCATAACATGCATACACTGTAGTAATCTCCCAGAATGCAATGCAACAGGGTGCATTGCATTATAAAGACTGCAGAAACCTCCAACGCTAATGGTAGGCAGGAAAACTCAGCGCTGAATGTGACAGCAGAATAAAACTAAATAAAAAAGTAAAGTATTTGCAAAGTTACTCAAGTAAAAAGTTACTACAAAGCAAAAACAAAAAAACAAAAAAACAAAAAAAACACAGAACAGTAGAAGTCGCATTTTATTGTCATCTCATCGAGAACATGATGGCGCCTCCTAGTGGCCGGCGAAGAAATCACCTGTAAACACATAGAATAATGCACTATAGATGGAAGCAGATATTCACTGTATGTACAGGAATATATATGGCGGGTCCACAGGTCTGTACAGTGGTGGAAACCTGTAGTATTCACAAACCTATGTACATATATACATGGCGCACTGGTATATAGATATATCATCTGCTCCACTGCCCTCTATACACAGCACCGGAGATCCATAAGGAAACCCTTGGATCACCCATACAAGTAACCCCAGCATTGTGTAGGGCACTCTATAAGCTTTTCCTATAGGTTTGTTGCTCTAGAGAAATTCTATATTGATCTATATAGAAATTAGCTTCTCGGTGCACTGGGGGTGTGGCCGGGATTTCCGATGCAACTTCTTTGTTCAATGCAACATATTGATGCTCCACCCCTCTATGTAATGTCCCATAGAAATAGTGTGTAGTAGTGAGCTGTAGGCAGCCATTTGTATATATGTATAACATTTATCAGAACAACAGAAACAGGACAGTATAAAGGCCCTTACACAATGCTGTTAGATTTCAGAGCAGGTAGATCCTTATTAAAATCTACCATCAAAATCCACCAGGGACACTAACTCATAGATCCAGGCACTGTGACTAATGCAAATGAGATATCAGAGCCCCTCCGTGCTGCAGCTTCACAGGCTGTTACACTGCCTTGCCATCCCCCTGCTCACTCAGCACTCCCTTCCTCTGCCTGGTGTAATCTCGCACAGTGGGAGGTGGGAACTGCTCCTGCACAGTGTAACAGTCTGTGCTGTAGCTGTAGAGGGGCTCTGGCAGGAGACCATGGATAACAAATATAAGAAGATTACCACAGTCCCGGTGCCTGGATCTATGAGTAAGTGTCCCTGGTTTATCATGATGGTAGATTTCCTTTATAAATGGGTGCCATACACTTGTCTGAATTCGGCATTACAGGCAGAATTTAGTTTACTCACATTTATCATGACCCATTCCTGGAGAGGCAGTAGATCCTGAATAACAGGGGTTCTACACAAATTTTAAAAAATTTCAATGATCCCCACAAAAAAAAAAAATCTATTCCCTCCACAAGTAAAACCAGTGTATTGTAGGACCCTTTCTTATATTTCCAGATATAAAATTTTTTGGGTTTCCCAAAGATATTTACTTTCAGAAAAAAATTTAATTTTTTTGTATTTATGGTAAAAGAGGGTTCTAGATGCATCAGGGGTGAAGCTACATCTACTTGGTGCAACCATTTCCTTCTTTCTATACCGGTCCACACTTGGATTGACATCCTGTAATTTTGATGACCGCATCAACTTCAGTTTTGCCTTCTCATTTATCACTTCCCGCATTCCAGTTTGTTCTTAGCTTGAATTTGTATGTAAGTCGAAACTGTATATTTGATCCAGACAATTTTTTTTTTTTTTTTGCCTCAGTGACAATTGGAGTTTCAAAATATTTAGCTGTAATTGGACCAAGGATTATCAATAAAGCTTCATTACAGACACCTCACAGCCGATCATTGCAGTCTGGAACGATAGTAACATCCAGAGAGGTCACCAGAGGTCACAGTGGGATGTAAGATCAACTAGTGGTCGTCCGTAAGTCAGGTGTCCTTAAGAAGGGGACCGCCTGTAAATGTATAAAAATTTATTATGTCTTAATTAAAAAAAAAAAAAATTTCCATCACGATATTCCGAAGCCCATAACGGTTTCATACTTCTGTGTACGGACCTATACATATAAGGTGTCTTTTTTTTCTGCAGGACAAGCTGATGTTTTCATTGATACTATTTTGGGATCTGTATGACCTTTTGATAATTTTTTACTTGCATTGTTAAGAATGACAAAATGGAATCACAAAAAAACAAAAAAACAAAAAAAAAACTGTGTTTCAGACATTTGGAAGTTATGGTGTTCACTGCAACTATCCTTTTTATATTTTGATAGAACGGATATTTTAGGCTAAGGGAATATGTATCATGTTTTGATTTTTGTGTAAAAAAAAAAAAAAAAAAATTATATATATATATATATATATATATATATTATATATATAGTGAAAGGGGAGCAATTTAAATTTTTTTCTTTTTCAATTTTAATTTAAAAAATAGTTTTACCCTTATTTCAGGCCCCCCAGGGGTGTTTGAACCCTAGCACCTCTTATTGCTCATTAAAACTTCTCTATTGCAGTATATTGTGAATATTACTACAATCTTTATTACAGCCTGCCTCCAGCAACCTATCAGCCTGATGCACCTAGCATGGTAACCCTCACAGTCAGTGCTATATTATACAGCAACACTTGCCCTCAGCCAGCGAAACCTCTGCATGCACCCTTGTCAGAATAGTGACGTACAGTATATATACCTCATGATACATGAAGGGGTTAGAATACAGTGTAGAAATAATAAAAAAAACGGGTGCACCAGCAGACGTGGCTCCGCCTCTGGTGCACCAGGTACACTAAATTAAAATTTTATGTTCTGTAAAATGGCAGATCGCTGGAAAACAGGAGTAGGATATCCATACACCTTCTAAAGTGCACTGCATAATTTTTTTTTTCCCGGTGCTTTTTTTTTTTTTTTTTGGGAGGTGGGAGACTACCACCTTAAGTCCCCATTTCCTTTTTAGGAAGCAGTAGTGTGGCCATCTCAATGTGTAAATGACTACCTAGCACCAAACATGAAGCCTCGGCTACTTATCCAGTGCTGACGTATGACTTTAGACTCTGCTGAGACTTTGTGCTGTGCTAGAGGCAGAGAGAGCTGCTTAGTTGATGTGGCTGCTGCAGGTGGCTGACAGTCATCATACAAGTTAAACCTGCATAGTCCACATCGAATGCAGGGAAAGAGTTTTAGGGGAAAAGTGGGAATAAAAAATATTCTGTAATATAGAATCCACTATAAAAATAAACCTGAATGCACAAGTTGTGATTTGATAAATAAGTCCTCTGTGTTTTTTTGACACATTGTGGTAATTTTCCAAGTGGTTTGTACTCCAACCAGAACCTCACAGTCCATTATTACAAGCAGAGTCATCATGACATCACTGCTGAGGACCGCCTCCACCGCTCCAGCATCAGATCCTCAGGCCAACAGGAGTGGTCTGTATACAGGACATGTCCCGGTTCTGACACAATGGGACACGCAGATGCCCTCGGATCATGTTACACTCCGTTGGCGCTGGCTTTTGCCTGCGGGAACAAACAAGGGTCAAAAATAGGGGTAGCTGGGTTATGTACAAGTTCTCTGACAACTAGTGACATCACTAGATATGATGACATCACCGACATCTCTACCCATCTACGGAGGGGCTCTGGTAAACACCCCCAAGGAGCCCTTTAATTAGCATAATTATAAAAGTTGATTTTAGAAGGAAGGAGGCCATGGATAACACATATAAGAAGATTACCACAGTCACTGTGCCTGGATCTATGAGTAATGTCCCTGGGTTATCTACATGGATATTTCCTTTAAAGAGGACCTGTCATCCAAAATTTCGGCACTAGGTAAGTAAAGGCAAGGCGCTGGATTTCTGATGACGTTCGTACCTCCACAGACATCACACGGATTCTTTATTGGTAAGACTTACACTTTCTTTGGCCTGGAGTGTAGCATCTTGTAGGAGAGTTTTTGGTGCAATGTTTTCCTCCTGTAAGACAGTAACACAGAAGACACGATAAAATTTGGTGAAATAATGAATTTGCTCCATTTTCTTATGGGTTTGGATTATTCGTCTTTCACTGTGCGCCCCAAATGACATGTCTACTTTATTCTTTGGGTCGGTGCGATCATGGGGATAACACATTTATACAGGTTTTATAATGTTTTCATACATCTACAGAAATTAAAACCAAAAATTCTTAATTTTGCCGTATTCTGGCGCTAATAACTTTTTCATACTTTGGTGTACGGCGCTGTGAGTGGTGTCATTTTTTGTGACTTTTGATGACGTTTTCAATGCTACCCTTTTTAGGACTGTACGGCGTTTTGATCACTTTTTGAAAAATATAAAAAAATTCAATAAAATGGCAAAAAAGTGGAATTTTTCGACCTTGGGCGCTATTTTCCATTCCGGGGTTAAACGCCGGGAATAAGCGTTATTGTACTTTGATAGATCGGACATTTTGGGATTCAGCGATACCAAACAGGTTTATGATTTTTACGGTTTATTTATAGTTATATCAGTTCTAGGAAAAGGGGGGAGTGATATGAATTTTTAGGTTTTTTTTAATATCTTTTTTTAACTTTTTTAAAATTTTGTTTTACGATTTTTCAGAATCCTCTAGGGCAGTGGTGGCTAACCTATGGCACGGGTGCCAGAGGTGGCACTCAGAGCCCTTTCTGTGGGCAGTCAGGCCATCACTAGAGATGACTCCAGGTATCTTCCTGCAGTCTCAGACAGCCCAGGACTTGCTGTGCACAGAGCTATTTTGAAGTGACAGCTCTACCTGGGACTACTGGAGGGGACGACGGTGTGGACAGATCTGGATTATCATTGTAGCTCCTGCTCTGGCCCTGACAATTCCTCCTGTTTATGGGAATCTGGAGGGAAGCTACAATAATCATCCAAATTCCTTCTATTTTCTGCTTTATTGATGTCCTCAGGTGCTGGTATCAATTAAAGCTGTGACAGAGGAGGGAGTGTAAATCGCAAAAAAAAATTCTGTGTTGGCACTTTGTGATAAATAAGTGGGTCTTGGTTGTAGTTTGGGCACTTGGTCTCTAAAAGGTTCGCCATCACTGCCCTAGGGTACTTTGTCTGATTGATCCTACCATATACTGCCATACTACATTCATCTATTGATATGTACAAATCGCACATTGTAATAAATGGTGTGAAACCAGACAGGGGTCACGGGGAGTGACGATTCAAGCCAACATGGTGCCTCCGACTTTTTAATGGGGGTTAACACCCACAATTAGTTCTAGCACCAATCTCGGGTGTTACCGGTGGGTGTTTGCTGCAGGATGCAGAAAACGCTAATCAGCTATGGAGAGTGCTGAGCCAGTGAGCCCTCTCCAAACACCCCCAGCCAACGCGTGACGCAACTATATGTCACACATCATTAAGGGGTTAAAGGGCATTACAACACGCCGTGCACCTGTGTGACATCAGAGGTGAATATTTAGATTTCTGGTACTCTCGGGTTCTGCCCCATTACTTATAGGGTTACACATCATATACCCTGTTAGTCAAGGATATTTAAACGGGTTGTCCACTCTCAGTAAATATTTGATATTGTTGGTGAAATTAAAAGTTACACAATTTTCCAATATACTTTCTGTATCAATTCCTCACACGTCTCTACATCTCGCTTGCTGTCATTCTTTTTTTTTTTTAAAGTATTTATTTTTGCAATTTTGAAATTTTATACAATTAAAATAAACAAAATCGAAGAACAAGATTGTCTGTCACATATTTCTTTCCCCCCATTACAGGATTATTAAGCAACAGCCATGGTAACAGTCAGGTTCTTGCTGCGTTCCAAAACTACCTGAGGGATATTACACAGTAGATAACAGCAGGATACTACAGCCAGACATCTTGATACAACACAAATAACTATTGACACATAGACACACACACACACACACACACACACACACACACAGTCTCCTTCATCATGGAGAGGAGTATATATCACACGTGATTATAGGGCTGTATGGGGAGTCACGCACCATCTGGACCAGATGCGATCAAACTTCTGGGGACACTTCCTGTTGGCATACAGGGACCGGTAGTGGGGAATGACACTGTTAATGAGTAGTATCCATCTTTTTAATGGAGGGGGCTCCTGGTCCTTCCAGGTCATCACCACCACTTTTCGGGCGTAGTATAATACAAACCTAAAGAAAATTTTGTCATAGTGGCCATTGACAACTTCGTTTATGATGCTGAGGAGACACACAGAGGGAGACAGTAAGCGTGGGAAATCAAAGTGTAGATTTAGGAACTCCAGCACTTCGGACCAGAAGTCATGAACCCTAGGGCAGGACCAGACACAATGCAGGAAGGATCCGAATTCAGCCTGACAGCGAAAGCATAGGTCATTAGGCATTGCTCCCATGCGGAATAGTCTAGCAGGGGTGAAATATACTCGATGGAGGAATTTAGATTGGATCAGGAAGTCCCTCGCACTCACTACAGATGTGAAGTAGGACAGTTCGACCTCCCTCCAGTCATCATCCGACAGGTCCGGGATATCCTGTCTCCAGCGTTCATGGGCTCTATCAAACGGTCTGGACTTTTGCTCTTGTAGGAGAGCATAGCACTGAGTGAGTGGCTTAGGGAGGTCCGGGGTACTCATCAGAGTCTCTAGTTTGGAGAATTTCACTGTCAGGCTGAAGGAGCCGAATTGGGCTTTGAATGCGTGTCGCAGTTGCGTGTAATGGAAGCTAGCCGTATTGGGTACAGTATGTCTCTCCCTTATCTCGTTAAAGCTGAGTAATTCTGCTTCCGGAGATAATAGCTGGCCTACAAATTTCACCCCCGCCGCCCCCCACATTGTCCAGCCCGGGAGGGAGAGGAAGTGAGAAAGCCACGGATTGAGCCACAATGGAGTCGTGGGCGAGAGAGGGGGAGAGCTGCTCGGCTGCACCAGGGATTGTGCCCTACGCCAGCACACCGCTACCGTACGTAGGGGAAGTGGGGTATCAGATGGGGACTTGTATCTGTACAGCAAGTTTGTAAGGGCCTCGTAGGAACCCACCAGGGCACCAGCCAGTGCAGTGGCTGCATTACCCATGTCTATATCTATCCACCACTGGGCATATACTAGCTGGGAAGCCAGGTAATAAAGATATAGATCCGGGGCAGCCAGTCCACCCCTAGCCTTGGGAGCCTGAAGCAGCGCTAAACTGAATCGTGGGGCACTACTCTGCCAGTAGAAGGACCTGAGAATGCCGTCTAAGCGTTTAAACAGGCTCTTAGGGAGTAGTATAGGACAGGCATGGAAAAGGTATAGAAATTTTGGGAGAAAAATCATTTTAAATATGTTAATACGCCCGTACAGAGACAGGGGGAGATTGGACCAGGTTTTTAGGCGCGATTCCGTTGCAGCTATCAGGGGTGTGATGTTTCCGTATATGCCTGGACCTTGCGTGACACCTGGATTCCCAGATATTTAAAGGCGGACACCACCTGGACTGGGACGGGAAGGGAGTGTACCCCGACATCAGATAAGGGAAAGAGGACCGATTTGTCCCAGTTAACCCGAAGGCCTGAGAACCCCCCATAACGTTCTATCAGGGACAGAAGGGATTCCAGAGAGGGGCCCACATCTCCAAGATATACAAGTGTATCATCAGCATAGAGAGATACCTTTTCAATAATAGTTCCTCTAGTAATGCCCTTAATGCCCTCAGAGTGGCGGATCGCCACAGCAAGGGTTCAATGGCGAGTGCGAAGAGGAGGGGAGATAGTGGGCAACCCTGTCTAGTGCCCCTAGCCATAGGGAGAGTGGGTGAGATGTTAAGATTAGTCCGTACCCTAGCCTTGGGATCATTATACAGTAGCTTAACTAATGCTGTAAATCGAGGGCCAAAACCCATTCTAGGCAAGAGGGTCCATAAATATGTCCACTCTACAGAGTCAAACGCCTTACAATTGTCTAAGGATAATATAAACCCAGGGTCCGAAGACTTCTCTGCCTCTGCGATGTTCAGGTGTAGTCTTTGTATATTTATGTCAGTTCCCCTCCCTGGCATAAAGCCTGTCTGGTCCGGGTGAACCAAGGATAATATTACTTTGTTAAGCCTTGTTGCCAGAATTTTTGCTAGTATTTTTACATCTGAGTTTAGGAGGGAAATTGGGCGGTACGAGTCAGGAAGCAGAGGGTCCTTGCCAGGCTTAGGAAGAACTACAATAAGGGCCTCTCTCATGGAGTCAGGGAGGGAACCGCTGTCAAACGCATCGGAGTACAGGCTAAGAAGATGAGGGACCAGAGTCTCACAGTTATCCCTATACCACTCACCACCCAGTCCGTCAAGTCCAGGTGTCTTACCGGGGGGCAACGATTGGATGGCCAGTTCCACCTCCTCCGCCGAGAGCGGGGCATCAAGCTCCGATGATTGTGCCGGTGTGAGTCTCCAAAGTGGAAGACCATCTAGGAATCTGGAAATCTCGGCGGAAGAGGCGGACAATCTGGAGCTGTAAAGAGATGAATAGAATTCATAAAATACCATATTAATGGCCCGGGGTTCTGTGATCAATGCTCCGTTACCATTGATAATAGAGGGAACGGAAGCACAGGGGCGTTCAGCCCGCGAAAGATACGCAAGTAGCTTCCCATTTTTATCTCCAAATTCAAAGATAGACGCCTCCCTAGCTAGCAGGCGCTTGCTGGTGCGCTCCTTCACCACAGCTAGATGGTTCCTCTGCGCCTGAGCCCAAGTCTTTTTATTCCCCGGAGTAGGTTTCTCTAGATACTCCTTTTCTGCGGTCACCAGTGCAACCGTCAGCCTTTCCTCCTGCGCATTTAAAGACTTTCTATGGCCAGCTACCCCCGACATGAATGCTCCCCGCACTGAGGACTTGTACGAGTCCCAGACTAGAAGAGGATCAGGATGGGTTGAATGTACGTCCCAGAACTCGCTGTGCGCTGCCCTAACAGTACTCTGGACCGCTGGGGATAGGAGCCAGGCCGGGTGCAGGCGCCATAAGCGGGAGTCGCTGGGGGGGCCTATAAGGAGACTGATGAGCAAGGCGGAGTGGTCTGATGCACTGCGTGGGCAATAGGATACCTGATCAACGTGCTGCATCATATCAGGGGAGACAAAGGCCAGATCAATCCGAGAGAAGCTCTTGTGCACAGAGGAATAGAATGAGTATTCTCTCTCTTGAGGGTGTTTACTACGCCAAACATCGGCGAGGTCTAGAGAAGTGAGCCACTCGTTCAGACGGACCGAGCCTGTGTCTAGGCCGCTTGTGCGATCTAAGGAGGGATTAGGGACAGCATTGAAGTCACCAATACAGAGTATCGGACTTGGAGGCATAGCAGCCAGCTTACTGGATATTAGGTGCAATACAGCTGGATCAAAGGGAGGGGGGACATAGATAGACGCTATAATAAAGGTAAAGCCCCACAAGGCGCAATGTACGACCACAAAACGGCCAAAGTGATCCGGTGCTACCTGTATGACCTCTATGGGAAGCGCTTTGGATATGAGTATGGATACTCCCCTGGCGTAAACAGAGTAGGAGGAATGATAACCTCTAGCCACCCAGGCCCACTTCAGAGACAGGACTTTCTGACCCGTAAGGTGTGTCTCTTGGATACATACAATGTGAGGGGCTTGACGCTTAATGACATCTAACATCAGGGCCCTCTTGAATTTGGAGTTAAGTCCCCTCACATTCCAACTCATTACCTTAAGTGAAGACATCTTAGCGGAAGGGAAAGGGGTGTGGGGAAGACGTGAGCAACCAAGCATTCATCCTTTCATACCACAGAGACATAGACAGACAGACAACAGTGAGCATAACAAATATAACAGAACTGTACTAACAATCCCAAGAATACAAACCCCCTGTCTAGCACCCTAACAGCAGTAGTGTAGACCTATACCCACTAACAATCAAAGAGTAGAACAGTGGTCCCTAACTCAAGACAAACCTACACCATTTGTCCCGGGACCTTCAACCCTTAATATATAGATGATCAGGAGGTTATTAGGCAGCCATATTTTGCGAGAACCACAGAGGAGATAGGGGAGGGGGGCGGGGAAAGAGAGGGAGACGCAGGGAGGTAGTGGTAACAGGGAGGGGGGGGGGGGGAGGAGGAAAGGAGGTAGAGAATGGAGTGCCATATGTGGCGCACTGGTCACGATGACCAAAAAGAGAACGCAATCAGTCACAAGGTACATTTTGTGAGGCACGTAATATGTGAACAAATATTAAAAAACTGTAATAATGATCTGAGACCCCTAGATATCTTATCAAGACTAAGTCCAGCAATGTCATTGCATATCAGATAAAAGGATATGTGAGTCCAGTCACTCAGGAGGTGCGGGCCTTCCAGCAGGAGCCCGAGGGGCTGCATCAGCCCAGTGAAGTGCTTCGGTTGGGCAGGTGAAGAATCGAGTCTTCTGACCGTCCACAATTCGGAGCTTGGAAGGGTACATCATGGAGTATTTATACCCCTTGTCACGGAGACGGGCACGGACCTCGGTGAATTGTGCTCGCTGTTTCCTGACGGATGCAGAGAAATCAGGGTAGAAGGACACTCTGCTGTTGGCATAGAGAATTTCTCCCTTGGTACGGACAGCCCTGAGGATAGAGTCCCTGTCCCTAAAGTGCAGCAGTCGGGCCAGGAAGGGTCTTGGGTTGCCCCCTGGGGGGCCAGGGCGGGATGGCACTCGATGGGCCCTTTCCACTGTGAAGAACGGAGAGAAGGTATCTGCAGGAAGCATATTTTTGAGCCAATTTTCAAAAAAGGATACAGGGTCAGACACTTCCACTTTTTCGGGAAGGCCAACCACTCTGACGTTGTTCCGTCGCAGGCGGTTTTCGAGGTCGTCAGCTCTGTCGATGGATGCAGACATTTGGCGCTGAAGCTCTCTGATCTGTGTCGGCATAGGCCTCTGGACATCCTCCACCTCAGATATTCTGCGCTCAGTTTCGGTGATTCGCTCTTTAGCTTTATGGACATCGTGCCTTAATAGAACAAAGTCCTGTCGCAGCTCATCCACCTTGGTGACCAGTTTGGATTGGCACCCATTAATGGCCGCCAGCACCTCTGCAAATTTGCGATCCAACTCCGTGGCCGCGTCAGACGGATCCACACCCTCTTCATAGCTTACAAGCTGCGGCGGGCTCTGGGAACCTTCAAAGAGGGAGGGAGAGGAGTTTGGGGACCCCTGAGGAGAGCAGGGCTGTGTGCGGGAGAATCTCCCCAACTTTTTAGCAGCATTCGACTGTATCTGTGCAAGAACGGCTTGGGATGTGGAGCAATCCTGCGCATCCAGGGGTTCCAGGGACTGGAATGGAGGATCTTCATGGACGGATTCATCATCCGATGGAGGCGCAGACACCCTGGACGCTGCTTTGAGCAATTTAGCCGTCCTCCTCTGGTTACCCATGGCGTCTGGGCAGGGGGGGCCAGTGATAAACAATCGAGGAGCCTAGCGTCCAGTAATTAGCAGAGATACAGTCCAAACCCACGTGGAGTATTGCAGCAGGACTGCAAGGGTTAATATAAAACAGAACCCAGGAACAGGGGATCACTGGGAGTATGGAGGACTCAGTGCTGGGCTGCACAACTTGGGGTCCCCAGGGCAGAGGTGGGCAGCAGCAGGGGAATTACTTTCCTACCTGGTCCTGGCTCAGTCCAGCAGTGTCAGGGTTAACCCTGCGCGCCTAGGCCTCAGGCAGCGCAGGGGAGTCCCACAAGATGGCGCCTCCAGCAGGATGCAGTGCTGGCTGGAGCGCTGTCACGGTGCCTCCGGTGGTGGAAGCGGTGTTTCGGGCTGCAGGGGAGGAGGATGATTTCCCCGGTGATCAGAGCAGCGCTGTGTACCTGCCGCGGTACCGGGCGGCTAGGATCGGGCCGCCGCGCTGGTCACGTGGCCGGCTGCAGGGGAATGCCGGGGAGCGGTGCGGAGTCCACAGCCGCCTCAAGATCGGTGCCGGTGGACAGCGGCAGGTGTGTGGGGCACAGCGGAGCAGGAGGGAGCGGGCACAGGTGAGGGATGGCTGCCTATACGGGGAGATGGAGTGTCGGGTCCCGGGAGCTCCGCGGCGCACGTCCACTCAGTCCGTCATCAGGCCACGCCCCCCCTCGCTTGCTGTCATTCTATAGGAAGCTTCATTGATCACTTCCTGTGGATAAACAGCGGACCCTGGTCATGTGATGTCACACAGGTGCACGGCTCATTATGTCCCTGGTCATGTGATGTCACACAGGTGCACGGCTCATTCTATCCCTGTTCACGTGATGTCACACAAGCGCACAGATTGCCATTTCCCTGTTTATGTAATGTCACACAGGTGCATGGCTCATTATATCCCTGGCCATAAGCGTGCACACAGGTGCACGGGTAGTTCTATCCCTGGTCATGTGATGTCACACAGGTGCACGGCTCATTATATTGCTTATTATGTGATGTCACACAAGTACACAGCTCGCCATTTCCCTGGTAATGTGATGATGACGGCTCGTTCTATCCCTGGTCATGTGAGGTCACACAGGTGCACAGCTCATTATATCCCTGGCCATATAAGTTCACACAGGTGCGCGGCTAGTTCTATCCCTGGTGATGTGATGTCACACAGGTGCACGGCTCGTTATATTGTACAGCTCTAATTACTCTTTGCAATATAACAAGCCGTGCACCTGTGTGACATCACATGACCAGAGACTGGCATTTATCCACAGGAACTTAACAATGAAGCTTCCTATAGAATGACAGCAAGCGGAGATCCCTTCAATCACCAATTAAGGATACATCAGCCTAGAGGGCCAGGAAGTAGCATATCACCCTTATACATCTTTAGCACACCTAAATGTCAATACATAGTCAAACATTTCTTATGTATGTGTAGAATATACTGTATAGAAGAAAGGTAAGTAACCCGGTCATTACCTGCACATCCTGTATTACCGGGGCCGGGTCTATCAGCGTCTCCTTAGAGTCTGTAAGTTGTGCGGGTGGAGAGCTGCTCTTTGGTTCCTGTCAGAAATATTGAAAATATCATTGTACAAGGCTCATTGGGATATAGGTTAGATACATTATCTGAAATCCCACAAGATACCCGACACCTTAAAGGGAACCTGTCACCAGGAATGACATTTTTGCTGAAGACAGGTTCCAATAGTCTATGCTATGCTGATTTGACAAAATGCCTTTGTCAGCATTCTGAATCATTTCAGTAGTTTTTTTCACATTATCTGGCTCGATGCCAGCAGTATGTGGTGAGTGTCCGGGGGAGGAGCAGCATGTGTGTGCCTGTGTCTCCTCATACACCATCCCCCTCAATGCTGGATGTGTGTGAAGGAGAGGAGAACGAGACACAGGCACACACCTGGCTGCAGCTGCCAACCCCCCCCCCCTCATCCCCGGGACTCACTACATTCTACTGGCAGGGAGGTAGGTAATGTGAAATAAACTTATATACACTACTGAAGTGATTCATAATACTGACAAGGCATTTTTAAAATCAGAATAGCACAGGCTATTGGAACTTGTCACTAGCTAAATGTAACATTACTGCTGACAGGTTCGCTTTAATGCATGGTGGTCTGGCTGAGCATGCATGTGTGCAGAAACACGGATGATAGGTAAATGTTATCTTCTAGGGTACAACAGGATTGGACATGGTGACATCTAAAGTTGAAGTTCCATGTTGCCATGTGGGGGGGGGGGGGGGGGGTGTTATTAGGCCCCTTATATAATAGGAAAAAAAATTAGCAGGTTTGGCTGGAAATCAACTAATACGGACGACCCTTTAATTGAATGAGGAAGCAGAAGAAATATATAGGTCTGAAACAATAGACTTCTTTCCTTCCTGCTTCATTGTGACTAATCAGCTAATCCCTTATGTAACAGGATTTACATCTCATTATGGATCCTGCAATTCCAGACTTCTGCTTTTTCTCGCTTAAAGAGCAAGTAAAATCATCTTTGAAGTGAGATGTAGACTGGTTGTATAAAGTCAAGGTGGCGGAGATTTAACACTCAAGTCAAGCTCTCACTTCCTCAGAAAGCACTCATCACTGTAATTGATGGTCCTGCACCCACCCAGATTTCCTGCAGTCCGATGCACAATGTAAATCACAGAGGAGGAGGCTCAGAGCTCCCCTCCTTGACTCTTGTGTTGTATAAAGTCAAGGAGGAGGAGATTATAACACACGGGTCAAGGTGGGGAGCTCTAAGCCTCCTCCTCTGTGATTGACATTGTGCACCGGATTGCAGGAGATCTGGGTGGGAGCAGGACCATCAATTACAGTGAAGGCGGCTTTCTGAGGAAGAGAGAGCTTGACTTCAGTGTTAAATCTCCGCCACCTTGACTTTATACAACCAGTCTACATCTCACTTCAAAGTTGATTTTCTGGATGATGCCACCACACTGGGTCATAAAAATAACAAAACTAGAAGGTGTTATGCTGCCTGACAGTACTCTAGAGGTGGTTTATTAGATCAATTGCTGATGACAGGTTCCCTTTAAGTACTTGTATCACAGATAAAACCCAGTGACCGTCTATGAGCAACCAGACCCTGTTCATCTTATTCTCCAATTTGTACAGGGGTAGAGACAAGCAGCTGACCCCCCACAGGCTGAGAAAAGCAGCTAATATGGCTTTCAGAAACATACAAATTTTAGGTCATTTATAGAGTATTGGTGAGGACAATCCGAAAACATGATTAGTATGCATGGGATAGTTGGGAGACAATGCAGCTTCCTAAGATACTAATCTATGCACAGATCGGATCTTGCGGGCGGACACGTGGTAATTATCGGGACTGGGGTTATGAGCTTGGTATTAGTAGCACAGACAGGTGCGCCAATGTCTGCGTGATTACGCCTGGAGCGGTAGAGTCATTACAACAATGGATCCCTTCATACAATGATAAGACTGGAGAACAGATCTCACAGCAGGTGAGTACAGGGGGGGGGGGGGCGGGGGGATTCTTTATCCCTTCAAATAAATGTGGCTTAAAGGTAAGTATAATTACAGCTGCAGGTCACCAAGGCCTGACACAGCCCCCACTCACCTATGTGAGCAAAGGAAGCCTACTGCAGGACTATCACTCCCATCATGCTCTCATGGGATAACTCCATTCACCCTTAACCCCTGCCGATTTTGGCCTCAAGGACCCCATTTCTCCCTGTATCACTAGAAGTGGTTATAATTTTTGGAACGCGTTAACATATCCAGGGAAATAAGTAGAAAAATTTGGATGATATATTTAGGTGTTTAGTTATGAAAAAACATATTGGGAAATATTTCGAAAGATTCTCCATTTTCAAAATTCTCTATTGTTGAAGCAGATCGTCATGGCACCCAAATTCATAACTTGCATTTCCCAAATGTCTGCTTTATGTTGGCATGGGTTTATGAGGGGTTATGGGTTATGAGGCTTAGAATTTGGGTGCGATTTTTGGAAAAAAAAAAAAAACACCAAAACCTTCATTTATATGGACCTGCTTAACTTTCAATTGTAAAAAAAAAAAAAAAAAAAAAAAAATATATCACTCTGTCCTCTGAAGGGATCTCCCAAGGTTCGGGAGATCCCTTCAGCACACAGAGCTATTTTCACTGACCGGGCAAGAGGCCTTACTTATGTTGCGTCAGGTCGAGCGCATGTCCTCTTGCTCCAATTAACGGTATCTCAATGCTGGAACTTGCTGAGCACGGTGCTCCAGTATCTCTGGCACTCCCATTCACTGTCCAAGAGAATGTCGGGGATAGCAGCAGTTTCCAACAATAGCATAGTATTTAATGGAGCAGCAGGACACATGCTTAACCTGACACTGCATCAATTAGAGAGAGATGGCTCCCTATTCTCTGGATTGCCGCGGGTCAAAGCAATTTGACCCCCCCACGATCAACTAGTTATTCTGTGGATACCAATCAAACTTGGGATAACCCCTTTAAGAGGCTCTCCAGTTTTCTCAGAAAACCCCTGGAGTGCCGGGATAGAGACTCCAAGTTGGTTTGCTGACACTACTGGCCGGGTGGGAAGTATTGCAATCTGTGCTGCTGAGGGCAAAGACTGTGACCCCTGTCCCAGCGATTTTGCCAAGAAAATCAGGAAACCACTTTAAAAAAATATACATATTTTTGTTCCTACTAGAGGACTTGAACATCATATCTCCTGATCAAGCACAAAATACAGAACACACAGAAATAAGAGACTGTAGATATTTGAAATTAACATCATTTTCCCACTAACAGTTGAAGCGTTTTTTTCCTGTACAGCTGAAGTCCTCACTCACCTCGGGGGTCTGTTTCACGGGCAGGATGGGCTTGGGCTTGACATCGGTGAGATAGAGGGCTCTGGAGAGGAGCAGGAGGGAAGGGGGGACGTTCTCCTTTAAGTGTAGATCCAGCCACTGGGAAAGAGAAGTGGAAAATTATATATATATATATATATATATATATATATACATATACATATACATATACACAGTACATATATATCCGGTGACACAGCAGCACTCCGGAGCGCCGCACGTTGGCAGGACCATCATACCTGCTTGACCTGGTCTCGGAGCTGTTCTTCTGTGAGGCCCAGAGACCTCATCCCTCGTATCCTGCTGGCCGCCTGCAGCTCAGCCACGGTCAGATTGTCCACTCCTTCTTTTGAGATCATCTTAAGAGAAAACAGACCATTTCTACCAGAGTGCATGCATATGGGGGTCTCATCCACATCTCCTCTCTGTAGCTCATAAGCTGGGGGGGGGGGGGATTCGGTTGTAGCTGCAGTGGTAGATCCAACACGTTAAAGAGCGTTAATCCATCCGTTAGGGACTACATTCACATGGGCCACTTGTGGACCCTTAATTTCTGATCACTGGAGGATCAGGAATTTCTTTAGTGGGAAAGCTCCTTTGGTTACGGAGAAGCTCAGTCAGCGATGTTTGGGACACTACCATCACAATCCATCATGATAAACTAGGGGCACTTACTCATTGATCCAGGCACCGTGATGGTGTTAATCTTCTTAAATTTGTTATCCTTCTTAAATCAACGTTTAAAATGATGCTAATGATTTACTAGAGCCCCTCCATGCTGTAGCTTCACAAGTTGTTACACTGTCTAAGCCTTCCCCCTGCTCTCTCAACACTTCCCCCTCCTTCTGCTTGATTTCATCTCATACAGTGGAAGGGGGGGGGGGGGAAGATATGCTCTGCACAGTATAACAACCTGTTACGCTACAGCACAAAACAAATTGCATCACACAGCGCTCCAGTATCTCTGGCACTCCCATTCACTATCCATGAAAGCATTGGCGCTGTTCTCAACAATTTCCAACACTACCAAAGTATTAAATGGAGCAGATAGGCAGATGCTCAACCTGATGCTCCATCAATTAGAGAGCTGGCCCCCCCATTCTATGAATTACTGGCGGTCAAAGCAGTTTTACCCCCACCACTCATTTCGATAGCGTGGTATTTTAAAAGGAAGTAGGCAATAGATAACAGATATAAGAAGATTACCACAGTCACGGTAATTAGAAAGTCTCTCTGGTTTATCATGATGGATTTTGATACCAGATTTCATTGCCCGGTGGTCCAGGGTTATCCTCGCCTCGTTCCGACCCCTACTTCATCTGGATTAGCGCATTCAGAGCTTAGGTACATGGCCGGTGTTGCCTTGGTCTGTGTTCCTGCCTTGGTGTTGGGAGCTTCAGAGACAGATCCCCGGAGACTCATCACTTGGCTACTCTTTAAGTGCCCCCTGAACTTTAGAAAGGGTCAAATGTCTTGTCATACACATTGCATGGAGCAACCTCCTACCTCATCATCGGCCTTAATAGAACGAAGCTTCATGAGCAGCTGGAAGCGGAGTAAGTTATTGGTGCCAATGGGCGGCAGTTCCAGCAGTCTGCACAGGGCCGCCAGTTGTGACCTCTCCAGGTGCTCCAGGGTCAGCTCATCCTCAAACAGCTTGGAGAAGCGCACAATCTCCTGTGTGGTGGGATGCTCTCCTGTGACACGCACCTGGAACACAATGCAATACCAGACAAAGCCTGTGACTAGAGTGGCGCTGTTCCTGGATTGGGCCAGATCTCTTTCTATATATACTATGCTGAGAGCCATCATCCTCTGAAGCTACAGTTCCCAGCATCCTTAACTATTCACAGAATCACCATGAAAGCGACTAGAACCTACAAAGACTTATAGTCACACAGGATCTGGACTACCAAAGCCTAAACCCTTTGTTGTTATATAACATTATATTATTCTTCAGATGTCAGCATTGTGCTGTCCCTCTATTATCCCTCTTGGAAATTGAAATCTTTTCTGACGTGTGACTGCTAAAGGTATTTTTCAGACTAAAGCCGCTTTCAGACGACCGTATATGGCAGTCGTATGCCTGGCGGCTTGCAGACGGTGGCCACAGAAGTGATTGGTGCACAGCACATTACACTGAGCATACATGTGGTCACCCCACCGTGCCACCAGCTCAAAAATAAAAGATTAGAGAGTGCCATAAGTACGGCCATGGGGCACTGATTCCTATGGAGAGGGAGGGGTTAGCAGCGCTCATCCCTCCACCTCTCCAGCCGAACTAATAATGAGCAATCTTAGGGATAGCTCCTCAATATCAGACCAGCTCCCTCCCCACAGATCAGCTGATAAACAGAGAATGGAACAAGAAGCAGACAGCTCCGATCTCTGTGTAGTGGTCAGATAAGGTACTGCAATTCAACTCCCTTTATTTAAATTAAAGCCAAGTTTCAGTGACCTGGTTCGGACACTATACAGAGAATGGCGCTATCTGCTTCTTATTCCATTTTCTGTATCAGCTGATCCGTGGAGGTCCTCGGTGTTATACCCCACCTGATCTGATATTGACAACCTAATTTATCTATAGATTATCAATCAACATTGAGAGGTAACGGTGTCAATTTATCATACATTTCCATGAGGAATAACAGAGAAAGAGCACAATGCAGTGTTGTAAGGAGTGATGCTACAGAAAAGTCATTTTTTGGGGGAAACAGAAACTTGAGGGGTGCAAACTGTGTGGTCGCAACAGGGCCAAGAGACCTAGGGGGCCCATATGCTGCACCTTTCCTATATGAGAAGGCTAGTACAATAAACAATACATTGTAATTTGAGGCCTGACAGCTTCAAGTTACACCACTGAGGAGGTGGCAGCTCTTCTTAAAGGCAGTGCAAGAAAGACAAACCTGCTGGACATAGGAAGAAAACTGCTGCTGTCTGTCTGCTCCGGTCTCCGCCTTGTTCCTTCGGGCCATCTCCGAGATCGTCTCTTGTAGGAACTTGGCCATCTCCAACTTGGCTCCCAGCTTCTTCTTCATCTTTTCCTCCTATGGATAACTTACAAAAATTAATCTTATGTCCTGACCCTTATATGCACCTATGAGATCATTGCTATTAAATTGCTTCTCATTGAAGTAACTTCTTACTTATAATGTGTATGAGACAATATATATGTCTGAGAACTAGAAGCAGGAGCCGTCATTAAAGGGCTTGTAAAACATGTCTGCTTTCCTGACCACAAGTATTCCAACTAAGCTCCATTCATTTGTGCGGAGCTGCAATACCAGTACAGACCAGGGTCAGATGTGGCGCTATTTTTGGAAGAGGAAAACCATATTTTCAATTTCCAGAGAGATTTCTTTCAGACTGATATACTCCACCCAAAGTCTTTTAATTTTCCATATCCAGAAATAACACTGAGGTGCTTTTACACATTATTTACCTACCTTCTTTGTCTCCGATTCGAATGTGGAAGGTAACATCTCAGGGAAGAGCTTGAGAAATACCGGCAGCAGAAACTCCATGAACGGGACTATAACAAAGACCATGAAGGGGACGAGCCGGAACAGGTCTGCGCACGTCCGCATTAACTGGGGGGACAACAAACACCCATCGCGTCACATATGACAAGAAAGATAGCAAGAACTTCTACAGTATCTATTACTCCAATGGCAAATCCAGACACCCCTCACTTTATGATATAAATATGTCAAATTGTTATGCATTACCAGTGGGTACAGAATCAGCCTCCTTACCCCTCTGGCAGATATCTGCATTGTCTATTCTTACCTCCCCAGCAGAGGGAGTCTTCTCAGCTATACTGCCATGTACTGCAGAGTCTCTGCTCCTCTCCTGACAAGCAGGACAAGAAGCTATTCCTACTGGCTCCTCTGAAGGAACCAGAGATCACCATGCAGAGGCCTGGATATAGGGGGAAGTAACTGAGCATGTATGTCCACCAGTACTAAACGCAGTAGATGGACATGTACATGAACACTAGATGGCGCCATAAAACACAGAAGTAGTCAAGGGGATGTCCAATTTTCTCTTTGGATTACATGATATGCCACTGGTGGGATCTTCACATATCAATGGTTTTCTGTGAGCAAGCGAAGCAACAAGTTTTCAATTCTGTTGCAGCGCCACCCCAGGGCAAACAAAGAATTACACATGTTAAGTCTGCGATTCTATTAAGCCTGACCTTGAGACATACAACTGTCCCCTTAGCTGTACTGTTGCAAATTTAGATGCTTAGGGGATTCAAAAAAACTGGAAGCCGTGGCTAGTCACTTACAGGCGGTCCCCTACTTAAGAACACTCGACTTACATACGACCCCTAGTTACAAACGGACCTCTGGATATTGGTAATTTATTGTACTTTAGTCCTAGGCTACAGTGATCAGCTGTAACAGCTATCACAGGTGTCTGTAATGAAGCTTTAGTGTTAATCCTGATTCTTATGACAACCCAACATCTTTAAAATCCAATTGTCACAGAGACCAAAAAAGTTCTGGCTGGGATTACAATGATAAAATATACAGTTCCGACTTACATACAAATTCAACTTAAGAACAAACCTACAGACCCTATCTTGTATGTAACCCGGGGACTGCCTGTATTTGACTACAGGGTTTTCTGGAGGCTTCCAAATATCTGAGAATTTGAAAAGCAATGGCACAGTTTCTTGTCTCCAGGTTTAATAGAAGACAGGATGGACCCAAGTGCTATACGGGGAGTTTGCACTCCTGGGTTGGTACTAAAAGTGCAGAATTTAGTCAGAACTAGATAGAAATCTAGCATCAAAATAAAGCATGGACACTTACTCATAGATCCAGGCAGTGTGACTGTAACCTTCTTATATTTGTAAGCGATTCCTTCCAAAATTGACATATAAAATTATGCAAACAAGCCTGAAGTGCTCTGGGGGTGTTACCAGAGCCCTTCATTGCTGTAGCTTCATGGGCTGTTACACTGCCCCCCCCCCTGCTACCTTTGCACAGTGGGAGGGGAGTGCTCCTGCACAGTGTTAGCTACATTAAGGGAGGGCTCTGGTAATGCCCGAGAGCCTGTCTGGCTCATTAGCATAATTATAAAAATTGATTTTAGAAGGAAGGAGGTCATTGATAACAAATATAAGAAGATACCACAGTAAAGGCGCCCGGATTTATAAGTGGTTTGTCATGATGGTAGATTTTCCTTAAATCTAATTAGGAATACAAGTGTGCCTAGTAACGCACCCGTCTCCTCTCTCTCCGGGTCAGCACCTGCCCATGTAACAGCCTCCACACCATGCGAGCGGCCACTTTGGTGTCTATCCAGAGCAGACGGAAGCCGTGGTAGAAGTGTTTGATCTCATCCACCACTCTTTGACCTATAGACTTGCGTACGACCTGTGGTGACTTCTCAGGTTCTGGTGTTGGGGGTTCTGGGGGAGGTAAATTCTGCAGCTGTAACATGGAGGTGTGGAAATGCCGGGTATTGATGGTTGGGGATAGGAGACTTGTGTGCGTCGTACATCTGGACACTGGGGACAGCCATCCATTGTGGTGGTGGTGGGATAAGGTGGAGTAGAGAGGACAGGTGTTCTTCTGGAGGACAAGACGGCAACTCCTGTGAAATATGGATCATACCAATCAGATTGGGTCACTTACAATACAACATATACAGCAACAGATGGATAATGTCAGTGTATAGGGTCATAGTTTACAGCATTAGTGGTGCCCCGAGTCTGGTGAACAGCTAAGGCGGGATATGGTCTATAAGATCAATCACGTCTGGGCTGGAAGGGGCTTTTCTTCAAGGGTTTTTCCATAAATAGAAGTAAAGGTCAGTTCCCATCTGCGTTTTGGCTTTCGTTTCGCAGTTTCCATTTAAAAACAGTTGATTAATGGATATACCAATTTCATTGGTGTCTGTTAGTATCAGTTTTTATATCTTCCGTTAGACATTCCATTATTTGAGCAGGTGTAAGGAATTAACAGAAACGGACAAAAAGCAAGGTATCCGCTTTTTGGTTTTTTAAAAATAAATCTACCATTTGTTTTTATGCAATTTAAACCAACCATACCTTGAGAAGGATGGAGCTATTCTGATGCAGAAACTTAGTTCAGGGAATAAACAAGATGAGTGGTTTTGCTCAGAAAACTATTATAAAATTCAGGACCTTGGGAAAGCTGGGTGCATACTGGCTGGTAAGTTTCACAAATCTTACTGAACTGTCCAGACAGAACTAATCAAACTGAGCTGGATGACTCATACACAGCAGCTGCAGGATGGTGCAGCAATTGATTACTTCTGTCTGTCAGGGACAACACTGTGATGAAGTATTCTGGGCTTATGCTGGGCAGGACAAGGCTGGAGCAGTGCATAATTAGGGTAAGAGGAGAAGCGCGGAGTCAGTCAAAGGAACAAGAGAGCCTCATTATCATAATTTTATAATTGTTTTTTCGGCAAAACCACTCGGTTCAGGGATAAACAAGATATGTTTCTGCATCAGTGTAGCTACAGCATTCTCAAGGTATGTTTGGTTCATAATGCATAAAAGAAAATGGTAGGTTTCCTTTAACGGATCAGTTAAAGGTATAAATAAAAACAAAACAAGAACATGTACATGCTCAGCACTGGCACTCGGGTAGCGCCAATACTTCTGGTTTCAGACCCAAAAGTTTCCGGGGTTATGGGACCTAATTGGCTTCTTTGGGACGTCACTTACTCCTTCACCTTTGGTCCGAGGAGGCCAGTTACTAAATGTAGCGGATCCTGAGATCATATACGGGGAACACAGGGTCCGAAACTGAAAGTACCGGAGCGACATTAGAACCAGGATAAGGATCTTTTCTTTTCCTCATCCCGATGCTTATTGTGAAGGTGAATGTGAGCAGTGGCAGCAATCTTACCGAGATGTGAGAGAAGCCAGGACAGCGCTGCAGGGGTAGGTGGCCATTTCTTCTGACTTTTAGTCCTGTTGAGACAAAAAAAAAAAACCATCACAATATTTATTATCAGAGACAGATCCGATGACCCCAATGCCCACCATGACTTCTGCCACAAGCCACTAATCCTCCTAGCAGAGGGTATTGTCGCAGGTGTATAGGGACCCCTACTTACGATGAGAAGGGGGTAGCGTGTGTCATCACAGGGGACACATGGGGGGGGATGTCTGCTCTTGTCAGTTACACACAGCGCCCCCCTCTTGTGATCAGTTGGGACACTTGACCCCTACACTCTGGATCTATGACCTCCTTCAGAGGGTCACAGAATAAAGCAGTAGCAGGACCCAACTTACAGCTGTGACACTCATTACATATAGAGTCATTGTCCTTTACTTCCTAGTGACGTCACTGCCCTGCCAGTGACCTCACCTGTCACTCTGTGTACACACAGTGCGGTACCGCAGCGTTATTCAGTCATACCTCACTAGGCCTGAAGTCCATTTCTCGGAATATGAGGGAATTGCTTCCTCCTGTGTCTTCTCCCTCTTGAGTCCTGGGTGTCTCCTCCTTCACTACTACTGGGCCACAGCCATCAACAACCAGGCCACCGGCAGAGGCGTCTCAGCCAATCACAAAGCGCTTACAGCGTTCACGGCCTCTTTTCTAGACCAATCGCTGACGAGTAGGGGAGGAGCATCATAGGTCTGAAGATGAACCAGTGACGTCAGCTCTCTTGCCCTCACTAGAATTGGCTTCAATGACTGTACTGCGCATGCTCAGAGAGGACGGACGGCCTGCTCATAGGACATTGCTCTCTAGTAGGAATAGAACCGGTACCTGTCATTGTGGACCGAGGACGCGTGTGGAATGTAGTCACATTGTACAGCTGTGTGACATAATATTCATAATATACCGCATCATAATAATATGCATAGTAAGAACAAGTATAATAGCGATAACTATAGCAATCACAGTAATAGAATGAGATAAGAGTAATAATAATACAATAGTACAATAGTATACGAATAGTCAACATCTGAATAATAATAATATTAATAATAAATATTAATAGTAAAATTATAATCCCAGTAATATAATGTATATACTAGTAAGAATCAGAATAATACTAATACTTATAGTGTATAATGTTTAATGGTAGTAATTAGAATAATTTAATATAATAATAATAATATTCATAATAATGGTCATATTATGTATCAAAGTAGTAATTGTCATCCTGATAGCAGTAATAACATAAAGCCTCAATGTAATACAAAAATAATAGAAACGGAAAAGTCAATAATACAGAAAAACGAACAGAAATGTTGTAATTGAAGTGTATAATGATAGTAATCATGTATATAGCCATAATATAAGTGATGTAATGTAATAAAACAAACATTGTAATAGCAATATCATTGTACGTAGTATTAATAAGGTATAATAGTGATAATGATTTACTGCATTATAATAGTAATATTCATAATAGTGACAAATAATAGCAATAATATGATTAAATAATAATTTATGTAATATTTAAAGTAATTTTTTTTGAGGGGGGGGGGGTGGTAGTCCACATGGAAGGTAAAAAAGAAAATAGGAACTTTATTGCACATCCGACTAGTTCATATCTGATCAACTTCGTATATACTTCATATATTGGGGCAGATTTACTTACCCGGCCCATTCGCGATCCAGCGGCGTGTTCTCTGCGCTGGATTCGGGACGGAATTTATGAAGGTAGTTCCTCCGCTGTCCACCAGGTGGCGCTGCTGCGCTGAAAAGCATCGGAACGCGCTGGAGTTCACCGAGCCGGGCTGAGTGAAGGTAAGTGCAAGCTCCGCGACAGATTTTTCTAAATCCGTCAGGTTATCGTTCGGCCACGCCCCCCGATTTCCGCCGCGTGCATGCCAGCGCCGATGCGCCACAATCCGATCGCGTGCGGCAAAATCCCGGGGCAATTCAGGGGAAATCGGTGCAAATCGGAAATATTCGGGTAACACGTCGGGAAAACACGAATCGGGCCCTTAGTAAATGACCCCCATTGTGTGTGTTTTTTCTCCCTCTATTAAGGGGGTTGGCTATTTTTCAATAAATTCCTTCCGTTTCTGCATGCGTATTTAACAGTGTCTTTGCTTTCCTTTGACCATTTCCGACTTTTCCTGTTCCCACCATGCTTCCTTCTATACTGCTCCAGTCAGTCCTCATGGCGTTTCCCATTGTGTCTGTTGTCTTACTGTCTGTCCTCACTGACAGAGACAGGAAGAGAGTAAGGGGCAGGATGAGTCATAATCGACAGCTCCTCCTAATCGGCAGAGGTAAACAAATAATCATGGAGAGTCTGCACACAGCACAAAAGTAAATCTCAGGAATGCTAAATCACTTGAAGAACATTAAGAATTATTATTAAGTAATAGAGGTACAAGGGCAACTTGCATAAAAGACCGGTCAACCCCTTTCATCCCTTAACGCATTATGATGCTCACAGGCTGAGCCCTCTTCATTTATGGTCAGTGTTGGCTGCACCCACCTCTGTGAAATCACGGATGCTTACCTTTAACTTCCGCTGGCAGTAAATGCCAGTGAGGCGTGGATGCTTTTACGATCTGTTCCCATGACAGCCTGGAGTCTGTATGATACTCTAGGACCTGTCATAGGGCAGAATCTATATCTGTGTGTTGTGGCTGTTATAGATCCATAGCAAATTCTCTATATTATCTACTATATATATCTACTGCAATAATGTACAGTGATGATACAGTTTTAAAAATTGTCACTTTTGCCTAATAAAAGAAAATAATCCTTGGTAAAGAGCTTTGTTTTGGTGTTCCCATCTTTTGATTCAGGCTACATTCACACACATGTATGGGGGACGTATAAACGGCCGACGTATATACGGGCGATATATACGTCCCCCATACACTTCTATGGGCTCACGGCACCGTACTGCTCCGTAGCCCGGGAAAAGATAGGACATGTCCCATCTTTTCCCGTGTTACGGCGCCGTCCGCCATATGTTCCTGTGGAGAGGGGTATGGTACGGCGGGCAACGGCAGTGCGCATGTAGCCTAAGGCTGTGGAGCCAGTAAGCCAAACCTTTAACCCCAAAGACTGTAAGCTCTTGTGTCACCCCCTCATCCTCATAGACTGTAAGCTCTTGTGTCACCCCCTCATCCTCATAGACTGTAAGCTCTTGTGTGACCCCTCACCCTCATAGACTGTAAGCTCTTGTGTCACTCCCTCATCCTCATAGACTGTAAGCTCTTGTGTCACCTCTTCATCCTCATAGACTGTAAGCTCTTGTGTCACCCCGTCATCCTCATAGACTGTAAGCGCTTGTGTCCCCCCGTATCCTCATAGACTGTAAGCTCTTGTGTCACACCCTCATCCTCATAGACTGTAAGCTCTTGTGTCCCCTCCTCAACCTCATAGATTATAAGCTCTTGTGTCACCCCCTCATCCTCATAGACTGTAAGCTCTTGTGTCACCCCCTCATCCTCATAGACTGTAAGCTCTTGTGTCAGCCCCTCATCCTCATAGACTGTAATCTCTTGTGTCACCCCCTCATCCTCATAGACTGTAATCTCTTGTTTCACCCCTCATCCTCATAGACTGTAAGCTCTTGTGTCACCCCTCATCCTCATAGACTGTAAGCTCTTGTGTCACCTAATACTGTCACACATGGTGGGGGCAGCATCATGGTTTGGGCTTTCCTTCAGCAGGGACAAGGTAGATGGGTAAAATTGATGGGAAGATGGAGGAGCCAAATCCAGGACCATTCTGGAAGAAAACCTGTTGGAGTCTGCAAAAGTCCTGAGACTGGGCCGGAGATTTATCATTCAACAAGACAATGATCCCAAACATAAAGCAAAATCTACAATGGAAGGTTCACAAATAAACGTATCCAGATGTTAGAACGGACAAGTCACAGTCCAGACCCGAATCCAATCCAGAATCTGTGGAAAGAGCTGAAAACTGCTGCTCACAAACGCTTCATCCAACCTCCCTGAGCTCCAGCTGTTCTCCAAGGAGGAACGGGGAGAATCTCAGTCTCTCCATGTGCAAAACTGATAGAGACCTGATACCCCAAGTGCCTGCAGCTGTAATCACAGCAAAAGGGGGCGCTACAGAGTATGTATTAAATTAAGGGGGCGAATAATATTGCACCCCCACTTTTCAGTTTATTATTTTTTTTACAAAAGCTTAAAATATATCTTTATAGTTAAAGAAATGTGGCAAAAGATAGAAAAGTTCAAGGGGGCCAAATACTTTCGCAAGGCACTGTGTATACAGCCCCCCACCCCAGTAACAAATATATATATACATACACACACAACTCCTCCCAGTAACACACACACACATATATATATATATATATATATATATATATATATATATATATATGTATATATATATATATATATAAAGCCCCAACCCCAGTAACATATATATACAGCTCCCCCCAGTATCACATATATGAATAGTTTGCCTTCCACCAGTAAAACATATTCCCCCCCCCCTTCCCCGCAGTTACACACATATATATACCGCCACCCGTGAAATATTTACGTTTTACTCACCTTCTCCTGTGTTCCAAGTGCGCAGTGACCTCGCCTTTTCTCAGGATGTGAGCATAGACGGCGCAGTGTGTAATGTCCCTGTGCCACCAATGACAGGACGCCGATGGCTTGAGCACTACGGGGGCTACGCAGAGCAGGGAATGTATTGTCCCCTGCTCTGCCGCAGACACAAGTCTGTCGGCTGTCACTGGGTTCTCTGAAGCGGCTGCTCTTTTAACAGATGGTTCAGAAAAGCTGTTTGGGTGGCCATGGTCCCTACAACCTACACCAACTATATTATAATCCATAACTCTACCCATCATCTATTGGAGCAGTGAGGTGACATCATCCAAAATATTTTCTGCAGAGACATCTGATCTAAAATTACACCCTGTCATGCAAAAAACAAGCCCTAAGGGTCAGTTCAGAACTGCGCTCAGGCGTCCTTCTTACAGTTTCTGTTTATTGAAATAAAGGATTGTACAGGTGGTCCCCTACTTACGGACACCCGACTTACAGACGACCCACTCCTCTGCCCACTGTGACCTCTGGTGAATCTGTCTGGATGTTACTATAGTCCCAGACTGCAATGATCAGCTGTAAGGTGTCTGTAATGAAACTTTATTGATAATCCTTGGTCCCATCACAGCAAAAAATTTTGAAACTCCGATTGTCACTGGGGGGAAAAAAAAATTTGTCTGGATCTACAATTATAAAATATACAGTTTCGACTTACATACAATTTCAACTTAAGAACAAACCTATGGAGCCTTTCTTGTACGTAACCCGGGGACTGCCTGTAATTTAGTCAGGTGTAGATGGATCCCTTAATAGCAAAGTATCCATTTTTGTTAATGGATAATTTTAACATATCAGTTAAGAAAAACTGATACCTTGCGATTCATTAGTGTAACTTAGTTTTTCATTATTTCATAGCCATCTTTTTCTCTTTTTTTCCGATGCTTTGGCCAATAGATGTTTGAAAATAAGAGTTCTCCTTGGTGATTTTGCCAATTAAGGCCGCTTTGTAGGCGGGTGGAGACTTATAGCCATTGATGCTCCACTGCGGGATTCTGGGAAAATGCAAATATGTTTTCCAGGATGTAATAAGGAAAACATTGCCTCTTTTAGCTACCTTGTAAGGCAGCTCCCTCAACATCAAGCATGACCTACAAGAGGCCTTATGACATGATGTGGGGTTAAAGTTAAACAAGTAGAAATGAAAAAAGAAAAGACAAAATGTGGAAATGTCCCCCAGGAGTCTTTTATGACTTTGTGGGGGACATATAACCTTAAAACACACACATTACATTAAGCCATGGGATGTAGTCATCACGTGCCTGGTGTCATGATGTCACTGCGCCGGGACCGAAGGAAGCAGAAGCCGCCAGAAGGTAAGTGGTTGTGTTATTTTTGGGCCCAATTAAAACTTATATTGGAGGTAATTAATTTATTTTGGGGGCACAATATCTATTTTTATTTGCTAATAACCAAGACAAAAGGGGGGGGGGGGTAATAAAATATAATTTTAATAAACCCCATCAGGGAATACTATAATATGATAATTACTCCCAAATAAAGAGCCAGGATTCTGTATCACATTATACATAGTATCATATATACCCAAATATAAGTCGAGGCCCCTAATTTTACCACAAAAAATAACTGGGAAAACCTATTGATTCAAGTATAAGCCGAGGGTGAAAAATGCATTGATCTCAGCCTGTATAGTACATAGCTAGCCCCCCAACGTATATAGCTAGCCAGCTATCCCCTTTCCCCCAGTATATAGACAGCCAGCCCATGCCTCCCAGTATAGCCAGCCTGCCCATGCCTCCCAGTATATAGCCAGCCTGTCCATGCCTCCCAGTATATAGCCAGCCTGTCCATGCCCACAGTATATAGCCAGCCTGCCCATGCCTCCCAGTATATAGCCAGCCTGTCCATGCCCCCAGTATATAGCCAGCCAGCTCATGTCCCCCAGTATCTAGCCAGCCAGCTCATGTCCCCCAGTATATAGCCAGCCTGCCTATGCCTCCCAGTATATAGCCAGCCTGCCCATGCCTCCCAGTATATAGCCAGCCTGCCCATGCCTCCCAGTATATAGCCAGCCTGCCCATGCCTCCCAGTATATAGCCAGCCTGCCCATGCCCCCAGTATATAGCCAGCCAGCTCATGTCCCCCAGTATCTAGCCAACCTGCCCATGCCTCCCAGTATATAGCCAGCCTGCCCATGCCCCCCAGTATATAGCCAGCCAGCTCATGTCCCCCAGTATCTAGCCAAAAAGCTCATGTCCCCCAGTATCTAGCCAGCCTGCCTATGCCCCCCAGTATATAGCCAGCCTGCCCATGCCCCCCAGTATATAGACAGCCAGCCCATGCCTCCCAGTATATAGCCAGCCTGTCCATGCCTCCCAGTATATAGCCAGCCTGCCCATGCCCCCAGTATATAGCCAGCCAGCTCATGTCCCCCAGTATCTAGCCAACCTGCCTATGCCTCCCAGTATATAGCCAACCTGCCCATGCCTCCCAGTATATAGCCAGCCTGCCCATGCCCCCCAGTATATAGCCAGCCAGCTCATGTCCCCCAGTATCTAGCCAGCCAGCTCATGTCCCCCAGTATCTAGCCAGGCTGCCTATGCCTCCCAGTATATAGCCAGCCTGCCCATGCCTCCCAGTATATAGCCAGCCTGCTCATGTCCCCCAGTATATATCCAGCCAGCACCTGCCCCGCAGTATATAGCCAGCCTGCCCATGCCCCCCAGTATATAGCCAGCCTGCCCATGCCCCCCAGTATATAGCCTGCCAGCCCCTGTCCCCTCTATATAGCCTGCCAGCCCCTGCCCGTCAGTATATAGCCAACCAGCCCCTTTCCCCAGTATATAGATAGCCAGCCCCTGCCCCCCAGTATATAGCCAGCCTGCCTATGCCTGCTAGTATATAGCCAGCCAGCCCCTTCCCCCTAGTATATAGCCAGCCAGCCCCTGCCCCCAGTATATAGCCTGCCAGCCCCTGCCTGTCAGTATATAGCCAGCCAGCCCCTTTCCCCCAGTATATAGCCAGCCAGCCCCTGCCCCCCAGTATATAGCTAGCCAGCCCCTGACCCACTATATAGCCAGCCAGCCCCTTTTCCACAGTATATAGCCAGCCTGCCCATGCCCCCCAGTATATAGCCAGCCAGCCCCTGCCACTCAGTATATAGCCAGGCAGCCCCTGCCCCCCCCCCCCAGTATATAGATAGCCAGTCACTACCCCACCCCAGTATATAGCCAGTCAGCCCTTCTGTTTATAGCCAGCAACTGCCCCCAGTATATAGCCAGCCAGCCAGCCCCTTTGTATATAGCTAGCACCTGCCCCTCAGTATATACCCAGCCAGCCCCCTGCTCCAATATATAGCCAACCCCTGCCTCATTATATAGCCAGCCCCAATTATACTTTGTTATGCCCTGTTTTTGTTGCATTCAGTGAACACATTGGCCGAAATATATTATTGTGTCTGTGCCATTTTAATGTATTTATGAAGTGTTTGCACCACTTTTGTGTGAAACTAAAGGGGCGCAGTAGGGCTTAATCGGAGTTTGTTCCACATTTATTACTGCCGTATCACCACAATTGTGTCTCAACGGCACCAAGAAGAAAAAAGATGCAGCCGCGTCACGTCCTGAAAACTGACCGGATTTACTAAGAGCCTGGGACACTATTGTATTATCTGCCGCAAAGAGCACGTTACTGAGGAATTATTATTATTTATTAGATGTCCTGTCATTTAGAATATAATAATGAGGGGCGCTGCATCAGGGGCAGGGCCGCATCTGCCATGAGGCGAGATGAAAATCTCGCTTCAGGCGGCAGATTGCGGGTCCCTGTAAAGGGCGGCGATATTCGCCGCTTTAATGTGGGTGATTCGGGCGCCCGCTGCCGCCCGAATTGCCCACCAGCTAAATAAAACGCGCCTGTCTCTTTAAGAGACAGACGCGATTTATTAGCGGAGCGACGCAGCGCCTATCTTGCTGCTGGCGTCGCTCCGTTCTAAGCAGAGACACAGGCGGCGGATGATGACGTCACCCGCCTGTGTCTCTGATCAGAGCCGCGGCTGACAGGAGAGCCGCGAGAAGATGGGAGCTGCGCTCCGTGTAAGCGCCCTGCCGGAGGTAAGTATAAGTTTTATTATTTTTGATGTCCCGCTACTAATTAAATGTGGCCAATAAGGGGGATATAGGATTATATAGTTAATATAGCTGTGTAGGGGTGGGGAGGTTTTTCTATATATTTATATATATCGGCCCATAATCCTTTTATCTGGGGGGGGGGCTGTTCATTTTATATGGGGCCATAATCCTTTTATCTGGGGGAGGGGGGGGGGGGGTTGTGCTGTGCATTTTATATGGGGCCATAATCCTTTTATCTGGGGGAGGGGGGAGCTGTTCATTTTATATGGAGGCTGTTCATTTTATATGGGGCCATAATCCTTTTATCTGGGGTGGGGGTGGGGGGTGCTGTGCATTTTATATGGAGGCTGTTCATTTTATATGGGGCCATAATCCTTTTATCTGGGGTGGGGGTGGGGGGTGCTGTGCATTTTATATGGAGGCTGTTCATTTTATATGGGGCCATAATCCTTTTATCTGGGAAGGGGGGGGGGGGGTGTTGTGCATTAAAATATATATAAAATCTTATGTAAAAGGGTGGGATATATTAGTTATAGGATACAATAGGATACAACTTTGCATCATGTAAACCAAATGTTGGGGGGGGGGTCTGTATTAATAAATTGGGGGTGTTGTATATTGATTGCTGCTGTGCATGCTAGTGAAGGGATAGTGAAGGGATCTTTTATATGTGGGGAGAGTGACGTCCATTACGTTGTGAGGGGTATATATTATTTAGGAGCGCAGTGTTATTATCCAGGAGACTTCATACTGTAAGTGACTGTGGTATTTTTAGGGACGCCGGGGGGAGATGCTGCACGGAGCTGAAGATATCTGGCTGTGAATTCAGCAGTGATACGTCATGGATTGGAGAACCCGGGAATAAAGTCCTCCTGATGGAAGGGATTGTCATCTATAAGGTACTAGATGCCACTAATGCCTCTCAGATCCTGTAGTCAGTCACACAGTGTCAGTGAGCTGTCTGTTGGGATGTTAATTGTTAGTAAAGTTTTCAGTATTTACTGAACAGGGAGCGGGGGTGGGGGTGGGGCAGCATTTTAATATTCGCCTCAGGCAGCAAATATGCTAGAATCGGCCCTGATCAGGGGGTCCAAAATATATTATAATTGATCGGTAATTATATTAGTGCGGTAAGTTGTGGTGTGATGGGGAAGCATTATTTAGGGGCACAGTTATACGGGTGACATTATGCTGTAAGTGACTGTCATGTCTATAGTTGCAGGAGATGGGCTGCACGGAGCTGAAGACATTGGGGGTATATGAAGCAGCGATAAGTCACAGCCGGGAGAAGTCACCATGTTCTGTACACAACGGAGAAGCTCATCACCTGTAGGTTACTAGATTACGGTGGCTCTGTGGTTAGCACTACAGCCTTGCAGCGCTGGTCAACATCTGCAAAGAGTTTGTATGTTCTCTCCAAATTTGCGTGGGTTTCCTCCGTGTCCTCCGGTTTCCTCCCACACTCCAAAACATACTGGTAGGACGATTAGATTGTGAGCCCCATTGGGGACAGGGACTGAGTTTGGAAACTCTGTGCAGCGCTGCGTAATCTGTGTGCGCTATATAAATAAAGGAATTATTATTATTCCACTGTTACCTGTATCTTATTTAGAGTTTAGTCAGGGGTAGGACTGACTAGCAGCATCCAGACACTGTATACATCTACTGTAAATGGTGGGGGCCCCGTAAGAAATATTGCCCCGGGGCCCTGAGGACACTGTAAATGAGTCCTACTCGCCCCATATAGATCCCATATGCCCTTGCATATGGTTCTTGTTCCATAGGTTCCTGTTTTTGCTGGTGGCCCTTGCAATAAGACCCCCAGTGATAATAACTTCATCCCCCCTACCATGACCATAGGGAGAACATGTCATCCCACTTTCTATCTTGAGAATCCCCATAAATGCTGCAGAGGCGGTTTTCTTCACAGTACACTTCAGCCTCCGGCCAGCAGGTGTCGCGCTACATAACACCCTACACTTCAATCTCAGATTTCAAGCTTTAATGACAGCAATTTTTACTGACACCTTTAAAGTGAAACTACAAATCCCGGCATCCTCCGCGAATCTTTCCGGCCAATCGGAGGAGAGGAATATTTTTTTTCCCTCACTGGCGCTGCCGGGGCGCGCGGGCGGCTTTTGTGTGAGGAGGAAGCGGGCGGTGGTGACCCGGACACACCCGGAAAAAACCCGAGCCGTGCCGGGGGGGAGGGAGGGGGTTGCTAGTCACCCGGGAGACGATATCCGGAAGCCTCACACGACGGCAGGAAACCCCAGGGTGATAATAAAAAAATATCCGTCAGCCCCCCCTGCAACGCCCGAAACAGAGGGCCCGCATCGTCACGTCACCCGCCGGGTGTAGTCCTGCCACACACATCACACCCGGAGGTGACCACTGCACGGACACCCGGAGAAACGATCTGTCGCCATTTTTTTTATTGCTGCCTCTCACCCGAAAATTGTACAGAACTGCAGAGACGCCCGGATTTCTCTCCTTCTCCTCAGACGCCCGGATATTACGTCACGCCCGGTTTTCGTCACCCTCCTCACGGTCATCCGCGGGTTCCTGTCGCTGAGTCCGAGACACCCGGGTCTAGAATGGAACAAACTGAAGGTGATGGCCTGGGCCGCAGAGCTTGCACTCTACACAGGGGGAGGGGTGCCCTGTATACATCTGTGTGTATGGACAGACAAGGGGGTGGGGCTGTCTCTGTATACTGAAGGATATATGTATATGCATGGTGGAGGGGTGTATATAGTACTGGTGTGTGTGTGTGTGGAGGGGGGTATATAGTACTAATGTGTGTGTGTGTGGAGGGGGGTATATAGTACTAATGTGTGTGTGTGTGGAGGGGGGTATATAGTACTAATGTGTGTGTGTGTGGAGGGGGGTATATAGTACTAATGTGTGTATGAGGAGGGGGGTATATAGTACTGATGTGTGTGTGGAGGGGGTTATATAGTACTGGTGTGTGTGTGTGTGTGGAGGGGGGTATATAGTACTGATGTGTGTATGAGGAGGGGTATATAGTACTGATGTGTGTATGAGGAGGGGTATATAGTACTGATGTGTGTATGAGGAGGGGTATATAGTACTGATGTGTGTATGAGGAGGGGTATATAGTACTGAAGTGTGTATGAGGAGGGGTATATAGTACTGAAGTGTGTATGAGGAGGGGTATATAGTACTGAAGTGTGTATGAGGAGGGGTATATAGTACTGAAGTGTGTATGAGGAGGGGTATATAGTACTGAAGTGTGTATGAGGAGGGGTATATAGTACTGAAGTGTGTATGAGGAGGGGTATATAGTACTGAAGTGTGTATGAGGAGGGGTATATAGTACTGATGTGTGTATGAGGAGGGGTATATAGTACTGATGCGTGTATGAGGAGGGGGGTATATAGTACTGATGCGTGTATGAGGAGGGGGGTATATAGTACTGATGCGTGTATGAGGAGGGGGGTATATAGTACTGATGCGTGTATGAGGAGGGGGGTATATAGTACTGATGCGTGTATGAGGAGGGGGGTATATAGTACTGATGCGTGTATGAGGAGGGGGGTATATAGTACTGATGCGTGTATGAGGAGGGGTATATAGTACTGGTGTGTATGTGTATGAGGGGGGTATATAGTACTGGTGTGTGTGTGTATGAGGAGGGGGGTATATAGTACTGGTGTGTGTGTGTGTATGAGGAGGGGGGTATATAGTACTGGTGTGTGTGTGTGTATGAGGAGGGGGGTATATAGTACTGGTGTGTGTGTGTGTGTGTGTATGAGGAGGGGGGTATATAGTACTGGTGTGTGTGTGTGTATGAGGA